>NC_044550.1:4323730-4583730 GCF_007565055.1 Rhinopithecus roxellana
AGGAGGCATGAGGGGAGTGGAGAGCATGTCATCTAATGGGGAGTTTCAGCTGCGTAGTCTTCTCCAAGAGAAATGCTTACAAGGTAAAACACAGTGCCACAGCACCATCTCATTCTGCCTTCTTCCTCTAACGACAAAGGCCTTTAAGCCCTTTACTAACCTCTCTCAAGCAGGTATCACTTCAAGCATCAGTGAACAAATCATATCAGCAACCTCCAGCCTTACCCTGTACGACCTGGTTGCTTAGCACTGCCAGCAAGTTCTTACTAGGTCGGAGTCTACTAATTAGTCACAATGGAACTGTTATGGATCTATACTGTCAGTAGTATTTAAAGTTTCTTCTTCCTGCACTTTTAAAATTACATTCCAAGCAAGAAATGATTGCTTACATATATTTAAGATTGTGATGAATATGACAATAAAAACAAAATCATCAGATGAATATATGCAACAGTTTGATGATTTTGTTTTTGGATATAGGTATAGAATATTTTCATGGATTAAATTTTTAAACTTATTGTCTTTCTTGAATCATAGTAATATAATATTTTATCTCCTTTTTATGACTTCAAAGTAGAGTAGCTTAACATATATATATATATATATATATATCTGTTTATTAAAAACTTCCTTTGGAAATTGACTGTTGTCAAGTTATGAATTAAGTATTCAGTATTCCTTTTTTTTTTAAAAAAAAGACTAAAAACCAAATTATGATAGTTACTGCAAAGTGAGAAAGTATTTAAATTTTTTAACAATATATTTCTATTGCAGTTTTCAAAAATTTCATTTCTATTTTATATATTCAATTAATGTTAGAAAGAAAAACATAATCTGCTTACATAAAAATTACATGTTAACTAAAAGCTATATTAAAATGTATAATTCATTAAAGGTAATATCAATTATTTTACAATTATTAGGGGCCAAATGCAAATTTTCTTGAGAACTGCAGATGATTTCAATTCTACACATAAAATGTAAAATGAGTAAAGATTTTAAGAGTTTATTTTAATGTTTCAAGGTAGCTTGATTAAATATAGCATAAATAAATGCAACTACATGATACATTAGAAAGAAACGTTCTGAGTAAGAAGTCTGGTCTGGAACATCAAGGATACAGTTATTATATAAGTGTTTTTAAAGTAGAATTACATTTTGATACAAAGATATATTGTTATCCACCCAGACTTCTTGGGAATATATTACAGCAGAAATAATAGTATAATTTTGCAAATAAAAGCAATGAACTAAAGCCATATGATTTTTTTTTTTTTTTTTTTTTTTTTTTTTTTACTTCCTATCCAGGCTAGAGTGCAGTGCAGCAATCTCGGCTCACTGCAACGTCTGCCTCCCAGGTTCAAGCAAATCTCCTGCCCCAGCCTCCTGAATAGCTGAGATTATAGGTGCCTACCAATACGCCCAGCTGAGTTTTGTATTTTTAGTAGAGATGGGGTTTCAACTTGTTAGCTAGGCTGGTCTCAAACTGCTTTCTCCATGATCAGCCCACCTCGGCCTCCCAAAGTGCTGGGATTATAGGCGTGCCATATGATTTTTAAAAGCAAAGATAAAAAATTAAGGCTTCTCATTGCAGGTGGTTTTAAAATGAGTTCCTTGAAATGTGGGTACCTTGATCACAGTTTTATCTAAACACTTTATTTTCTAGAAATCCAGAAAGCCTGTACTAATTACGTACATGCTATACAGCATGTGACAACGTGACAATAAAAAGATAATATCTTCCATTCTCATTATAGTTAGCAAACACTAAATTTTAAAAACAATATTTCTGCTTGAATTTCAGAGATTGTAATTTTAAATAAGTATAATTCCTCCTTTCTGTTTTCTGATTTTTCTGTAAAATTAGTTTACTAAGCTCATTTTAAAATTAAGTTATGAAGATACAGCATATTGGCATTGGAAATGACCCCATCTCAAAGAGACATACAACCAAATCATCCAATCCAATTTAGTTTACAACTATGTTTCTATCCAAATCCCTTGGTGTCATTTCCATTTTTTATGAAGTTTCCTAAAAAGGTGTCCCAATCTTATTTGAAGTATCTGATTATTGTGATAATCTGATAATGTATCACAGAATTGTTTTCCAAGATCGTTATACCTGTGCTTCTCAATCCAATGCATCATTCAGTTGTTTGATTAAAAAGGCCAGTGCTGCCTGAAATGCTGTCTGATACTGAGTCCCAGAGCAGCATGATTTCCTTCCCACTGAACATACATAACACTGTATAATTTCACTTTTCTTATAACACTTATAATTATGACTTAATGCCAGGAATTATTTTTCCTACATTATGAAAGTAGAGTAAATCTGAAGGAAAGTTGTTACTTAATAAAGTGCCCAGGGATCTCTAACAGATCTATTATAGAATAATCATGAATATTTATTGAGCTTAATGAGGTAGAAGTATACAGTGGAAGAACTGTAGGAGCTCAAGAAGAGTAAACCACTCTCCCTGATCTCAAAGTAATAACAGTTAGCTTGAAGATATAAGAAATAAAAGTATGAAAATAGCAATACAAATTCATATATCATTTCAAGACCAAAAATATGTAGTACATTGTCAGCTACATAAAACAGACCATAATTGCTGGATGACTTCATAAAAAGGAAAAATCACATCAGGGTGCTGATATTGAGAAAGGATTTTTGTAGAAATTGGAAAAGTAATTTTGATGAATGAGTAAAATTTCCATACCCAGAAGAGAGGAGGAAAGGATCTTCTTTGTGTATGGAACAATGTAAGCAAAGTAATAGAGGTGTGATTCTAAGAGAAATCACATGAGATGAGATTCTAAGAGAAAAGACATCAGAATGGGAGAAGAACCCAAATTCCTAGAGGCCTCTGTATGATAGGGTGTATTACATGTCAGGACTGTGTGCTACCTAAGCAAGTTGGAAAATAGGATTCAGGGTGGTGGTGATAAGGAGACAGCCTGTAGAGAAAATGACCAAATCTACAGACTCTTTGCAGGAATATGTTGAGATTGGCTCCAGAAGAGAATGAACCAATTGTATTTGGAGTTCCTATACCTAACAAACAACCTAATTCTCTCATGCCAAAGGAAGTTAATAGGAAATCTTTTTCTTTCATATGTTTTGGTGCAGTTGTTGAGATAATTTTTATCACTAATAGGGTTCAGCCTCTCAAAAGCACAACTCTTCTGGATGTGCTTAGGAATAGATCATGAATATTTGGCAGGCAGTTTGATAAAACTCTTATGAAAAAACAGATAGGTTCTTAAAATAATCATACTGGCTGGCATCCAAGATTTCATTAAAATCCTACCTTTTCTATCTTTCTTTTAAACTGAAATGTATTTTGTCATCAAAGTAGAGAAAACATTTCACTTCGGGATATCAAGACTTTAGGTGTATCTACATGAGCCAATAATATTCAGAATTTTTTCCAATGTAAATATTTATACTTGAAAATAAAATTATACTTGTTTTATACCAGAACACAAGTAAAAGTAATAATAATAGGTCCAAATATTGCAAGACATATTTCATTAATTAAACCGTTGAATCATTAAAAAGAGAAAATATAATGTAAGATGGTGTGAAGATGGCATCAAGTAGCAGAGTTAATCTACAAAACTTGAGAGCTTTTACACTACATAAACCATAGTGGGTTTTTGAATAGCCTCATAAAATGCAGTGTCATTGCCATTCTGCTCACAACATGTGGATTCTCTCTTCTGCAAATAAAATAGGACTCTTGGAGCAATCATAATGTAAGCCCACTGAATTTTCTCATTTATTTTCTGTACTTATAAAGAATGCTGTCCATAACTTTTTAGTTTTAAAGTCCTGGATTAAATGGCAACTTTCTACTGCTGAGAAAAAGGCAAAATCTTCTGAAGAAGTCAGAGTCATATCAAGTGCCCCTAAATTATAATATAGACCTTTCCCTACTTTTCTTCTTTCTTTCTTCTTCCTTTCTTTTTACCAGTTAACATATATAAAACACCTCTTCTTATTCTTAAGCATGCACAGCATACTGATAAAATTTTGCACAGTCAATGGTCATGATGCCCACGGGTTAGTGTTGTAATAGATTATTGAATTTAATGCCACATGTGCCCTTTGTTAGAGTCTGGAAAACAGTATGTTAGGCGAGTGGAGGAGAGGGAGTTGTGAGGTGACAAAGAAAACTTATAAAAAAGACATTGCTTAAATCTGTTATTTCAGATGTTAATCAGAGAAGACAGTAGGAAGAAAGTGGAAGACCCAGAGGACAGGAGTACTTGGTAGGCATTCTAAATTTTTGATGAATTTATCTTTTAGTGCAGTGTATATCTTTAATCTTCAGCAGGGCTTTATATTGATATATACTTCTGAATAAGTATTGCTCACAAAAGAAGAGTGTCAATAAGTTAAATATTCTACCGTCATTTCCTGAAATCTCTTTTTATATTTGAGGTAAAGAATTGTAGAAGCTGGCATTTATTATATTGAGCAATGAAGATACTTCAATCAACATTAAATGAATGTCGGTATAATTTAAGAATGGCAATTCTGCATTTGCATATTGACTAAGCACATGAAAATGTATACACTGAAATCATGGACTATTTTAAAATTAAGGAGACATTTTGTAGCTTTATCTTGTGATAATTTGGGCAATTTAGTGTAGTAGTAACTGGATTCTAGAAGTACGTGTGGCCAAGATTCAAGGGATACAAAATATAGCATGCAGTGTAAAAAAGGAAAATCAATTGTAAGCAACCAGCTTGATGCCAGAACGTGGTGGTGGGATTCTAAATGATTCTGTGATAAATGAGTTGAGCTCCTTTCTAGGAAATTGGAGAGGAGAACAACATTAGTTTTCTGGACAGAACTCTAAGTGACTCTGTGACACAATATCTGTGTGGTCATTCAAAGTGTCATGGATGGATAAAACAGATTGTCTTAAGTACAATTTCAAGCTAATATGAAAGAGGGAAGTTGTTTTTAGAAAATAAATGTATAAAAACATTTTATTTGCATGAGCAAAATAACCAGAAGAAATACTGATGGCCAGTTGATTATACTGGGAAAAATTTGTCATGACTATGAGGAATACTGAATCTTGTTGAATGTTTGAGCACATGACAGCTTGAAAATTGTCTTTTTAAAAATTAGATTAAGAGAAAATGATTTTCTGGCATGGATTCTCACCACATCCCTTACCTGTATAATAATACATTTCTATCCTTTTCTTCTTGCTTTGCTGAAGGGAGTTATTAGGAACTGGAGAATATAGAGCATTCAGGTATTCCCAAATAATATACATTCGCCTCTTTGGAGACAATGGGTTGATATGGTATGTGTCTTCCTATTTCTACTCTGGATATAACAGAAACAAAAAAGTGGCAATTGGCATCATCAGTTTCTGAAAAAAGTCTTTCATTTTTTCTAATATGTCTTTTACTTCTCTTCTTCATCTTGTTCTCTATTTCTCTGTCAACCTCCTGTGCTTCTACTGCTAAATGGATTATTTCCTCTAATACTTTAGCATCCCTGCCTCCTGCTCAGGCTATGTCACTTTCCCTCCCTAATTTCACTGCAAACCTCTTTGAAAAAACAGTCTACTTTCACTATCTCTATTCTTCACTGTCAATTCATGTGTTAATTTATTATAATCTGGCTTCTTTCTATCCCTAGCATTTTGATGATTCTGTTCTGTCAGAATATTGTGAAGTTAACATTTTTGATAGCTTTATATGCAGTTTCACTTCAGTCTTCTTTGAAGAGTGTCATATATTTTCTACAGGGATCTTTCTCTGAAACTACAGAGCATATCCCAGCTCCTTCTAAGATGATACACCACCTGGATGTCCTGAAAAAATCTCAAACTCAAGACATTGAAAATGAAAAATTATGTTATTTCCCACTGCCTACTCCACTGATATTAATGTGCTTTCTCATGTGTAAGTGTGTGTGTGTGTGTGTGTGAAGGGCATCACTTTTTACTTGGTGCTCAATATAAAAGCTTTGGAATCCTCTCCCTTTCACTATTCCTCATAACCTCGCAGTTAATTTTTGAGTCCAGTTTTTTTAATTGAATAAAAATTAAAAAAATAAAAAATCAGTGCAAGAGCTACTTCTGTAAAAACTCTCAATATTGTCCGTATTTTTATCTATCTTAGCAGTGATTACTTAATATCTTTTTTTCACTTTTTCCTTCTTTTCCTCTTTTACATGATGCAATAGCTTTATAACAGTGCTTCTTGCCTCATTTACTTCCTGCTAAACAATGTATAACACTTTTGGAATGTAATTCCCAGGTTTCCAACTTCATCTCAAGTCATTCTCAAGGTATTCTAGTATGTGCTATATTCACACAGCATTAGTGCCATGTTTGCAGCAAGCCCTTTCATATGGTCCATGCTTTGGGTTGTGTAGCCTCTATTATGTAGAATACCCTTCCCTGGCTTTGCTGCATTGTAAATTCCTTCACAGCACAGTACAAAAATCCACTTCTTTCATAAGTTATTTCTGTCTTAAGCAGAAATATTCTATTTTATTTATTTTAGTAGCACTTTTTGCAGCATCATGTTTTACTGGAAGGTCCTTATGTTTCTGAAACTCAAAATAGACTGTTTTTCCTATGAACAGTATTTATATCTTATTCTCTTTGTAAACACAGTTTTTGAACAAGTCTGGTACATAGTAGGAATTCAGCACAGCTATTGTGTAAAGTACTTTGATTATAGCACTTACTGCGTTCCATTTATTAAATCAATAAACACATGTTAATTGAAAACCTTCTACATACCACTCACAGTTCTAGTTCTCAGGGTATGGCTGTAAATACTTGAAGTTTCTGATAGGACATATTCTAGAATGGGATAAGGGAACAAGTGAATAATCTAATTCCACACAGTCATAAGTACTATGAAGAAATCAAGGAATGGTGTATTTTGAACACTGACAGATCTAAGCATTATTTTAGCAAGGGAGGTCATGGAGGCCCTTACTGAGGATGTGGCATTCAGTTGAAACCTGTACAATATAAAGGAACAAAGATCTAGGAGAAGACTGAGAAAGATCAAGCACAAAAGCCTGGAGGGAGACATCAGTAGACCATGTTGTAGGAACAGCAAGAAGACTTGGTGTTTGGAGAAGACAAAAGAAAAGTTGCAGAAGATGGTGCGAGAGGTTGGATATTGTAAATCTGAGTAAGGAGGTTGGATTTCATTCTAAGCAAAATGGGAGAACTTTGGAAGATTTTGAGCAGGGAATGGTAGACAATACTTTTTTAAAGGATGCCTGAGAGAGGAAAGAGTTTAAGTGGAGAGAACAGTTAAGAGGCTAATAAAATCCCCAGTTGAATTAACTGTGATTTGTACCATGGTAGTAGCTCTAGAGGTGATGAGCAGTAGTTAGATCCAGGATTCATTTTGAAGATGTATTACATAAAAATAATTCAGGAGGCTTAGACGGGAGGCATACTTGAGCCCAAGAGTTTGAGGTTATAGTGAACTATGATTGCACCAATGCACTATAGCCTGGGTGACAAAGTGGGACCCTGTCTGTTAAAAAACAAACAAACAAATCAAAAAAGAAAGAAAGAACTGATAGATTGGATTTGGAGTTGAATATAAAAGAGGAGTCAAGAATAATTACTACGTTTATAACGTGAGCAATAATATAAATGGTGATGCTATTAAAAATGGACAGAACTTCAGAAAAAAACATAACCATTAGTTTACTTGTTTGTATCTCCAATAGAACATGAACTCAGTGAAGGCAGGGATCTTGGCTTATTCTTCTTTGTATCTCTAATACTGTGCTTAGCAGAAGTAGGTACTTAATAAAAAGTGATCATCCCTGGATCTTAATCAGCAAAAAACTATTGGCACTATTTTCACTTTTAAAAAAATTCTATTTCCTTCAGTCACTCAACTGATGTTATTGAGTACCTACTAAATGCACTGAGGTAAAAAGGATATATTAATGAATAAAACAGACATAAATGCTTGCTCTCATGGAAACTATGAGTTTATAATCTAGTGAGATGATTTCTATGATATAAAACTAAATGAAATATAGAGTGTATTAGATTGTGACAAGTGCTTCAGAAAAGTTAAGTAGAAAAAGGCCATTGAGGTAGAGTGGTGGCATTGCAAATTAATAGAGTGGTTGAAAAGAGCATTTCTTTGGTTAATACCTGAATGGAATGAGACTTTGAGATAGTTAAGTATTTGAGTAAAGAACATTGTGGCTCAAGGAAACAGCATGCACAGAAGCTCTGAGGTAGCAGCATGCTCCATATATCGTAGAATTACCAAAAGCCCAGTGTTGCCAGATCATACTGGAAAAGTTAGAGCAGAGAAAGAGGCGTTCCAAGGGATAAGGAAAGGCCAAATTATGTAGAGCTATGTTGGCTACTGTGAAGATTTTGACTTTTACTCTGAGAAAAACGAGAAGACAACTAGAGGTGTTCCACAGGCTAATGTCATATTCTGACATATACTTTCACAGGATTCCTCTGGATGCTGTGTTAATAACAGACTATATTGGGTTGGAAGGGTTGAGGGGACAGAAATAAGCAAAACAACAGCTACAATAATCTGAGAGGGTGGAGGCCCAGTCCAAGGTGGTAATAGTGAATGATGGTAACTATGGTTTAACTGTGGATATATCTTGAAGTCAGAATCTATAGAATTTTCTGATAGGTTGAGTTGGGGCAAGAGAGAAATAAAAGCATATAGGGTTTTGAACCTGAACCACTACAGTGGATTTGTCGTTTACTGAGATGGAGAAATCAATGAGGAAGACGAGGAGCTCATATTTGAATGAGAACCTGTTGAATTTGAGGTATCCATTGGACATCTAATCGTAGACAGCACAGAGGCGTTTCCCACATAACTCTGACATACACATTGCAGGCTGAGAAGTATCCAGGCTAGAGGTATGAATTTAGGAGTAAGCAAATTTTTGCTATGTTTTAAGTTGAAAGACTGGGTATAGTCATCAAGGGTTTGATAGAAACAAACTCTAGGGAAGTTCAAAGTTAAGAAATAGTGAGTTGTGAGGAAAGGAGAGGGGAAGATGGAGAGAGGGTGAGTACAAAGTTACAATTAGATAGGGAGAATACATTCTAGTGTTCTATTGCACAGTAGGGTGACTATAGTTAACAGTAAGTCATTGTATGTTACAAAATAACTAGGAAAGAGGCTTTTGGATATCCAAACTACAAATAAATGATAAATTCATGAGGTAATGGATACCCAGATTACCCTGATTTGATCACTGGAAAACATATATATGTATTAAAACATCAAGCCTTATCCCATAAATATGTACAATTACAATGTGTCAATTAAAAAAAATCAAAACAGTGTCAGTAAGAAAGAATAAGGCAAAGAGTGCACTTTCTAAAACAAAAACCAGGAGTGTGGTGTCTTAGAAGTCAAGTAAATAACATATTTAAATAAGGATAAAGTGAGTAAATATATAGAATACTGAGAGTTCGACCTACCACAAGATTTATTATCTGTTTTAGTCCTTTCTGTATTGCTATAAACACATACCTGAGGCTGCGTTATTTACAAAGAAAAAAGGTTTAATTTGGCTCGTTGTTTTGTAAGCTATACAGGAAGCATAATGCTGACATATCCTTAGCCTCCAGGCAGGCCTTAGGGAGCTTACAATCATGGCAAAAGGTGAAGAGGGAGCCAACTCATCACGTGGCAAGAGCAGGAGCAAGAGAGAAGTGGAGGAGATTCTAAGCCCACTTTAACAACTAGATCACACATAAACTACCGGAGTGAGAACCCACTTATCGCCAAGGGGACGGCACTAATCCATTCATGAAGAATCTGCCCCCATGATTCAAATACCTCCCACCAGGTCCACCACCAACATTCGGAATCACATTTTAACATGGGATTTGGAGGAGACAAACATCCAAACCATATTATTATCCAATCTGGTACACTTCGGGAAATGAAAGGGGGCACTATTAATTACATTTAAACTGTAAACACAAACGTACTCTTTCAGGAAACCTGGAATATGTAGTCACCAAGTGACATTTCAAGTATGATGAAGACTGATAAATAAGCTTGCATTCAGCAATGTAGAGATCTTGATTACTTTGAGAATTAAAGTTTTGTTAAAATATTAGGATTAAAAGTCTGGTTGAGTCAGTTCAAGAGAGGAAGGATATTGGAGATAGTAGGAACAAGCAAATCAATGAAAATTTTGCTATAAAAATAAAGTGGAGCTGAAGGAGGTTATGGGGAAATGATGTTTGGTTTTTAATTGAAATACAATATACATAATGTACAATTTTCTAGTTTTATGATTTTAACTGTGTGTGTTAGAGTGACATTAATTACATTTTTGTGTAGCAATCACTACCATCCCTCTCTAGAGACTTTTTATTTTCATGAACTGAAACTCTGTGCCCATTATATATAATACCCCAGTCTCCCATCCCCTCTACTTCTGACATTCACCATTCTACATCCCATGTCCATGAATTTATCCAAGACAATGAACATTCTACTTTTTTTTTTTTCCTTATTTAAGGTACCGTAGGTACTTTACTCACTGTAGATACCTCGCATAAGTGGAATCATGTAGTATTTGTCCTTTGTAATTGACTTATTTCACTTAGCATAGTACCTTCAAGGTTCATTTATGCTGTAGCATGTGTCAGAATACTCTTGCTTCTAAGGCTGAATAATACTTCATTGTATGTATTACAACATATTTTACTTACCATCTATCTGTCTATAGACATCTGTGTGGCTTTCACCTTTTGGCCATTATGAATAATGCTGCTCTAAACATGGTCGTATAAATATTCATTCATATGAGTTCATTCAAGTCTCTACTTTTAATTCTTTTGGGTATATATGATTATTTTAAGACAAAATAAATTCTAAAACATTAGTAAGCTTTCTCTATGTCTGTCAGCCAGTACAGAATCTTGAAAAGAGATGAATTATTTGTCACTATATCCAACAAATAGCTCCCAGATATCATTTAAGAAGGAAAAAAATACAAACTTAAATGGCAGTGAGCCTTAATAAATGCTTTAATTAAATTAATACTTTGGGGTCCTAGGTAGGTAGAGGTATACACTGTGATTAATAATAAAGCATCTTTATTGTCTATTCAAAGTTGTGATTCATTACTTGGTGCCTAGACTTTAATTCTCTGTCTTTTCAGAATCTACCTTCATAGCTATTTTAGCTTACATCTCAATTGGCAAATCATAGCCTGTTAGAAGTAAGAATGGGATAGTTTGATTTGTATAACCAATAAAGATTGACCCCGAGAAGATAATTATATAGTTATTCTTTTTACTTTGCCCCCTTTTAGTTGGCTGTAATATTTTTTAAAAAGTATCATCTTAATAGATGTATATTGTATTGAGTCTTAGAGTTTTAGCTTACTTTGAATTGAGTGAGACATTGAGTGAACACACATTGTGAATATATAGTAAAACGTGAGTAGAAGATTGACATATAGAATGGCTCCTAGAGAATACTTTAGCAAATAGTGTAAATAGCACATTTGCAAGATTTTTATAGCAATGACAACCTTCCTAAACTCGTGTGTACTGTATTCGATAAGTTTGTAATATTGTTAATTGCTGTGATCTTTGTCAATAAAAGCTGACTCTTTCTTAACCTATGGCCCCTATCTTAACAATGGCATCAGTTAGACATTACAACATTATTATTCAATACAATGGAATACATTTTATCACAGGATTCTAGCATCTTGAAATTGACCAGTACAAGCTGGTTGACTAGAGAATGAAAAATTTTGGCCAAGCTTCTGTTTCTGTTACACACCATGTTCTGCTTAATTCTGGGAACTCTATCCACATTGACAGAAGAAAGTTTGAGTTCCTGGAGTATTGCAAGTTCTTGTTCCAAAGTCTTTGCACACAGGGCCACCTTTACTCAAAAAGAATTCCTCCTTTTTGCCTCTAGTTCAATAGTGAATTTCACAAAGAAGTATTTTTTTTTTTTTTTTTACTGTATCCTTTGTCAGCTCCCTCTTATACAGTATCATAGCACAATGTAGCACTCTTTCCTAGTACTTATTATCATTGTGACTGCATTTTTTGTATGGTAATTTCACTAACCTCTGCTTCCCCTACAAAGCTGTCAGCACCATATGGGTAGAGATCCTGCCTGCTTTCACTCAATGCTGCATCCCTGCTTCCTTGCATAGTGCTAGATACTGTAGTCCATCCTCAGAAATATTTATTGAATGAGTTGAAGGGTGAATAAATGAACGAATGATTGATAAAGATCTATAAAGGAAAACTTTTTTGAAATATATTTTATGTGAGTTTAACGTACTATGTAGACCTCTAATTAGAAAGCATAGCATAAAACTTGGTCAACAATTTCTTTAGGATTTTGAAGAAGAATTGAACTATAGAAAGTTAAGAGCTGATATCAAGGACCCAAGCTGTATTTCCATTTCATCACCTTGAATTGAAACTTTGGAACTGTGGGACGTGGAAGGACCAACAATGGGCAGACGTTTCTCAGGGGAAGACTATAAATAAAAATCATGAAATGGGTTTGTTGTTTCATTACTAAGCTGCTTATTTGGGCCAAATGATGAGACCTGTTTTACCCATAACAGCCTTAATTTCACATAGACAGCATTATATTATTTTATTGATAATGTATTTTTTTGTATTCTGAATCTGTCATGTTCAACCCTTATGTATAACTGTAATTTATTAGTACAACTTATTTTATAAATCACTTTGACAGCCCAAGTTACTTTATAATCCCAATAAACTTGAGATATATGAAAGTTTATTGAATTTATTATTGACAGTGTGAATAAGAACTCATTTAGCACTTCTATGACTCAGGTACGGATTCAGGTAATTTATACACATTTTTAGTTTTTAAGATATTTTACATTTCGTTTTCAACTAAACAAAAAGAAAGTCTACTATTTCCCTAGGCTGTGAAAATCTAATGTTACTATACTCAGTCAAGTTTAAATAGATTTACTGTTACTACCACTGCTAGCTGATGTGTCCTCACTGACTTCACAAGTTTTTACAATGAAGAATGATCATATAAAATCTTAGATCTTTCTATGAAGAATTACACTTCTATAGCAATTGGTATCCATATAGACTATGTGACAAAAAGGACAGAAGTGGCCACTGGTCATTTCCACATAATACACATGTTAAAACTGTACTTTGCTCTAGGGCTGCTGCTGCTGCTATTTGTAAAACTCAGCTCTGCTTGAATCCCTGCCTCATAGTCACAAAGCCTGCCAGACTCCTTTGATCACAAAGTTACCCCATGCCTGCAGCCATGCTCTAAGTTGGTCTGTCTGTTTCTCTTCTTTCTAAGCAGAGATATTAGAGGTTGTGGCTCAGTAGGTGTATAAAGTATTTCTTCTTCTTACTCTTTTGCAATTGCCCTATATCAGGTCTCCATTCAGCAGTGGATTGGATTAGTGATTCTCCACAACTGCCCTCAACTATGCAGAAATACCAAGCTGAGAGAAGTGCAGTGTCTTTTTGACATAACTGAAACACATAATGTTATTATATTTTTGTTTTGGTGTGATTATGTAGTATAAATTATAATTCATTTATAGTTTATAATTTCAGTTCTGATTCCACTATAAGAACGAGGAAAAATTGCTAAACTATATTAAAATTCTGTTGTTCACCATTTTTTAGTTCTGTTCCTACATAGAATTCACCATTCAAATCCAACTAACACCAGTCTTTAATAAACTGTGATCACTGTAGTACCCGTCACCTTGTTTCTGAAAACTAATCTTCTAATTAAACTATCAACTAAAATAGACAACATAAAAGACAATGAATTGTTTCCATTAGTGTATAAAATATATTATATTGAATAACTATGTTTTTCCGCTGGGATCTATTTTTTCACTTATTAATTTATTACAAAGAGGTTGGATTTCAGCTCAGAAGAATCTCATTTCCTGGTAATTATAATAAAAGAGTATTCCAACCAATCAAGAAGTCTAGTGATTTTATTAATAATGGGTTTATCCTATGTCACTAGTTCAGAGGCCATCAGATAATTTTCAAAAGTTTTATATTTGTTCTGGATAAAATCTACCTTGGGTACTGTAGAAGTATGTTCACACAAATGGTACAGCTGTTACAATCTTGTTATTTATGTGACATTTATTGAGTACCTACTAAGGGTTAAGCTTTGTTTTAAATGCTTGGATGCATTCTGTGATTGGCAGAGAAAAAAAGAATACTGTTCTTTTGTTTGTCCATGTTATCTACATTTTGTGACTTTCTATGAAGGCAAATTATTCTGACACTAGTTTCTCACTTCATTTGTCAGAATGATTAACATTTTTACATAGAAAGCAGACTTTTTTAAAAAATTGATATTTAGTCAGGCTCATGTAGAGAATCCTGAAGACCCCAAACCACTTGATGTTGACTTCCTTAAATCATGTTATTTTTATGTTTTTCCTAGAAAATTATGGTTCTGTTAGATATGTGTAGACAGAAAAGTCACACAAGGCTTGTAGTTGTGATCTTTCTGTCCTTTATAACTCAAATATTTTGTTTGAAAATTATGTGGAGGAATGCTTAACAGTATGCTGCAGAGAATCAACTCAACTAGCTCTAAAGGGAAAGACTGGCTAGTACATTTGCTTTGTTAAACTTTATTTGATGATAAGATGCAGTTTTTCTATACCTTTTGACCTTTTGGTTTATAATACCCTTCATGTTGTATATATCCTTTATTCTGTAACAATTCTTTGAATTCTAGGAGAAACTTTGTAGGCAATCAAACACTTAAAATAACCAACAACTTCTTTACTATAACATCATTAAAATAAACCAAATTTAATAGTAGGCAACCAATGATGTTCAGCTTTGACCCAGAGTTGACCCATCTTCTCTAGTAACAGCGACCCCATCGTTTCAAATTACAATCAGTTCACAAAATCATTTTAATGATATCAAATTGGAAGAGAGCCCTGTGTGGTTTGACAGCTGTGCTCTATATTTAAGCTCAGGTAAGGCTCACTTTAAAGCAGCATGTCTTTGTACATGTAGCTCCTTAATGCTGTGACACGTCTGTGATTCTGTGCATCAATCATGGTGGCAGAAAACCATCCTTCCCTAAGAGGAAGTGCCAGGCAAACAGGCAACGAGATGAGTGTGGCCACATGTCGGTTACTGTGCAGGTTTCCTACAGTGTAAATTTCCAGTGTCCCTTCTTAGCTCCCACTGGCCCTCGATACTCCCATCTTTTTACCTTTTCCAGGAATACAGTCTGCTCTTCTTCGTTAGGTTGTATGGTAAGCAGTAGATTCTTTGCCTAATTACTCTTTCTATGGATTTTACTATTTATAAAAATATAATCATAGTTCTGTTTTCATTTTAAGGATGTGACTAATAAGCACCATTAACAGGGTGATAAGAAATCATAGAGATAAAACGAGAAACTTATAAACGTATCTGGGATAGTTACATATTTTGAAGACTTTTTTCACTTTGTATAGTATTGTTCTTTGCTTGTATAATAGTGACCAACTTGCCACCTACTGGATTCCCCCTCAGGCTTACCCAAATTTTCAATCATAAAGTCAGAATTCAAACCCTACTCATTATAAGATCCTTCAGCAAGACGGCTCCTACTCTTTGTAGCAAACAGTCCCAAAGGTGAATTTAAGGTGAAACAAAAGGAAAGAAATTATTTCCTCCCATTTTGTTAGTCATTTGTTTGTTTGCTTTATTTATTCAAATAGTCCTTCATTTTTCACTCAGGCTAGAAGGTTTCATAATATTATCTTTCATCATATCTGTTGAGAGCTGGTAAGCAAAAATGATAGTGTTCATACCTTTGAGGATATAATCATACTTTGTAAGCAAAAGTCTTGGAAAGCTTTTCATATTTTAGATATTATTCTGTTAGTTTGTATGTGTGTGTGAATGTGTATGTTATTTAAAATATTAAATATCTTTCAACTATATCAGCCTCATATCTTCTGTTTCCTTTTAACATAAATGAGCAAAGTCAGTCATAAACAGTTGAACCAAAAAATGAGTAGTACTTGGATTTAATTCAGAAGACTGTGCCTTCAGTCAGCTACATGAGGTAGTTGTTTTTACCATAACATTTTCCAGAGTTAAAATATTCAATTTTTAAAAATTTCTGGAAGTATATGAAAAATACTTTTAAGGAAATGTGCCAAATATTAATACATCTCACTTGGTTTTCCAGGATTGAGTGCCACTATGTGGAGACCCACATTTTGTGTTCCTGTCTATAAATCACTTTATCAGCTTTTGAGGTGTATCAAAGATGAGCAATATTTTCAGATAGGTAAAAACAAAGCAAAAAAAAAAAAAACTGTATTTTCAGATAGGCAAGAAAAAAAAATTTATTGTAATGCAATAACAAGATTTTATAAGTAATTTCTAGATATGAAGTGTTTCTCATCAAATCAAGAAATGAACTTCTAATACTTATATCAAGTAGCCAAACAATAACTACTTTTCCCGACCCATACCCCATTTCTACAATCTCATAATTAGTGTGTCCATGCCTCCTATCTCCTCTTTCTCTCTCCCTTTTCTTCTTCCACCCTCCATCCCCTCCCCCCTTTTTTTTCTTTCTCTGTTATTTTCTTCAGAGCAGATTTAGGCTCTTCAGTGGATTCTTTGCCTGATAATTCTCCAAATTAGAAATTAAGGTAGAAGTTAACTCACAGGCTTATCGCTACTATAAATTTAAATCTTGACCCTGCCAAGATACAAAAGCTCAGAATATATCTGCACCAAGACCCAATTTGCTTTTCACAGATTTAAACCTTACAAGGAAAAGCCTTAAGTTAGTGCATTTGGTTGAGCACTGAAGCTGGTTACTGGTGAAAGTTTAAAGAAGTTTAAAAATGAGAAAGACAAATACTGCATCATTCCACTTATATGAGATATCCAAAGTAGTCAAATATGTAGAGAGAGACAGTCAAATGGTGGATGCAGAGGATTGTGGGAGGAGGAAATGGGGAATTATTTAATGGGTATAGAGTTTCAGTTTTGCAAGATAAAACAGTTCTGGAATTTTTTTTTTTTTCACAACAATGAGAATATACTTGAAACTATTGAACTGTACATTTAAAAGTAGTTAAAGTGTAATTTACCACAGTTAAAAATAAAGTAAAATAAATAAATACAAAAAAGGCATAGACCTTTAAGAAATAGTTTATTCCTTTAAAATGCAGTCATTTATTAGAATATTATAAGGAATCTCTTCAATTATCTTCCTTTTTCTGAAAATCAGCCAAGCTTTACCATTCTTTGAAGCAAAGTATTATAAACTATCTTGCCACATAGTTTATCACAAGTGATCAGGTTTGAAATAAATAGTCTATTGGGATAAAGAATCACATTTACTTAAATCCATATGAAATGGTTGATACTGGATAATTTTCTGACGCAGAGTGTTGACCCATGTAAGAAAAACAGAATTCCTGAACCCCAAATCGAAGACAAACTGATAGTATGGCATAGCTGGGATGAGGAATAAGGGAAATAAATATGCATATTGAAATACATGTATTAAATTTAAACTTTATTTAGATTGGTTTAGTTATAATTTTAATTAATTATTTATTCAAATAATACTCAATGGCAGCATAGGATGGCATGAATTTTTTAAAAATTATCAAGCCCAAACCTGAGAAGCATTTTCCTAAAAGTCACCAAAGAAAAAAGTCATTGAATTCGTAATTTTTCTAAGGCAGCAATTCGACCCATAAGTTATTGTGAAGAACAAATGAGATACGCCACTAGTAATTAGATATTTACCTGCCATAATATCTAAAATTACCCTACCTAGAACTAATGCAAAGTTTTCTTTATTTCAGAGTTCTAAGAATCTAAGTACTGAAAAATAATTCATCTAAAAAACCTAATTTTATGTGCAACTACACAGGCACATAAGGGCCTTATTCCTAATACCATGAATTAGAGCTCTTGTACTGAGTCCCTCTGGGCCTTCAGAGAAACATAAGTAATAGGTTATACATACATACATCTTATATATGAGATTATATATATATACACACACATATATATATATAATATATAATGTGTGTGTATATAAGAGTGAGAGAGAGATTCATTTATTACAGGAAATTGGCTGACACATTTATAAAAAAGAATAAGTCCCAAGATCTCCATTTAGCAAGCTGAGACCCAGGAGAACCAATAGTGTAGTGGTTTCAGTCTGAGTCCGAAGGCCTGAGAACGAGGAGAGCTGATGGTGTAAGTTACAGTTTTAGCCTGAGTTTGAATACAGGAGAAAACTGATGTCGAGGCTCAAATAGAGTCTAGGCAGAGAAAGTGAATTATCTCTTACTCAGTCCTTTGGATAAGGTCCACCCATATTGGGGATAAGTTCCACCCATATTGGGGAGGGGAATTTGCTTTTCTCAGTCTACAGATTCAAATGTTAATCTCCTCCAGAAACACTCTCACAGACATTCCAAGAATAGTGTTTAACCAAGTATCAAGGCACTCCATGACCCTTTCAGTTTGACACAAAAAAGTAATTTTTACAAGTCCACCCTTTGTCAACTTGGCACCCGTATGCAATTCCTTAAGTCATACTTAATCTCTAAATAAAGGAAGTAAGAAGGTCATAATTTTCCTAACATGATACAGCCATCCTGTGTACAGCTGAAAATGTACTACCCCTTTCCCAGAAGAGGAAATAGAGTTATTGATTAATGTTTACTCTTCTTCAGGATAATGTAATATTAACAATAGTTAAATATTAGAATACGAAGTCAACATACCTTATGTTACATGATGAGGAAATAAGAGAAGAAAGAAAACAAAGATATTTTCTATACACATGAACATATTGATAACAAAATAACAAGGAATATGTATGACAATGACAGTCCTCATTTTTGTAACTATTCACATGGGCATAGCTGGTGTTTATAACCACCTTCTTCCACTGCAAATTTTGTATTCTCTTTGCCTTCAGCAAGCATCTCTGCTGATTGTGTTTCTTTACCAGGTGGAGTGACCTAAGCCCTGCCTGGATGAGGTTGCTCTAGTTTTCCATTGATCTTAATCACAGGGAATGGTATGCTAATAGATGCCCTAAAGATCTCCTACAGATGCACTCTTTCTTACCTCCATTGAGGAGTGCTATTCCAATTTCCCCTTGGTAGTCAGGATCAATCATGCTAAGCTGGAACAGTGACTCTCTTCCCTGATGGCTAATTCAGATGCGTGAGGAGTTCAAAGTGGCCAGGTCTTAACTTCCAGTTCAATGGCATCATTGTGTCTCAATCAAGGTAGAAGCATTCCTCCCTTTGTAACTAAGATCTCTAGGCCAGCGGAGGATAAGGTCATAGGGACAGGAAACAGAAACTTAGAAATTTGGATTGTGGATCACTAGAGGAAATAGTGAATGATGCCACTTCCATTTTACCCTGAGGTGAGTAAAAAAGGAAACATAACAGTTATTGAGCTATGAGCCATTATAACAATTACCATTCATAAGTAACAATTTCACTGTTTTCAGAACATTATATAATATTTTTCAAACAAAAACTACCTCAATAAATTTAGAGTTTAATATTTAAGATAAAAAACTCCAGTTATCACAAAAGTGATCTCCCTAACCAGTAGTAATCAGCATATCCTTTACAAGGAATTCAGGTGCAAATATAAACATTAAAAAATTCCTTAAAACTATAATTCTTATTACTATTGAAATTTCACAGTTGTCTTAGAAGTAAATAATTCTTGATACATGATTTATCTATGTTATGCAAGTTTTATTATAGAACATAAACATGTATAAAAACCAAAAATCATAAAAATATAAAAGAAAGTCATAATATATTTCAGATTTGCTAGGTTTTAATATTATCAACAATTTCTTTAAAAGATTTGCTAAAATAAATAAGGTATTAAATGCTCAGGATTCACTATTTACTGAGCATTACTTAACATTTACTAAACATTTAATTCGCTGAGCTATTATTGTCCTTATCTCTGTTGCATAGAATTCCTTTATTCATACAGAATCATTTATTGAATATGTTCTATTTGACAAATATTATACAAATTGGCCAGAAATCCAAATTTAGGCAAATTTTTCCTGGAGATAATAGTGCCTGAGCTTATCTTAAATGATAAATCACCATGATAAAAGTGAAGAATCATGTTGGTTGATAAAATTTCTTGCAGAGGGGGCATTATAAACAAAGAGATGTAAGTGAGAATCAGCACGGAATAGTGGTGTGAGTGTATATGGCAGGCAGTACAAATAGCTTAGTCTCCTGGAGAGATGAGAATTGAGAGAGCAGAGGCATACAATAGATGATGAAGCATTTTGCAAAATATATTTTTGACTTAATTCATTTAATACATATAGTCATTTATTATTATGTATGCAGCACTCTTCTAAGTGCTTGAGAAATAGTAAACAAATCAAGATTCCATCCCTCATGGAGCCTATATTTTATAACATTAGAAACTAACTAGTGCTTTTGGGGGAAATTGCATAAGATAAAGATGACCCACTGTGGGGCAGACAGAGTAGGGGCTGGTGGCAGTATTAAGGAGGAGCATAAGAGTAGACATCATTGAGAAGGTGATATATGAGTGAATTCCTGAAGAAGATGAGGGAGATAGCCAGGCAGATATTTGGGAGAAGAACATTCCAGACAAACGAAAGAGACAGAACACATATTCTAATGTTAAATTGTGCCTTGCAGTGTCAGGCTGAAGGAACAATAAGGAGGCAGGGGTTACTCCATTATAGTAAACAGGGAAAAAAATAACAGCAAAGTGGTACAAAAGATGAACAGAGAGCAAGACGATGCAGGGAGTTATAAGCCATTGTGACAACTTACACATTTACTCTGAGTCAAACAGAAAATCACTAAAGGGTTTTTCAGCAGAGGAGGCACGATCTGAGATCGGACTTAGGCTTTAAAACTGTCATTCCAGCTGCCTAGATGTGACTAAATCTCACAAAGAGCCAAGGTGGAGGTAGGAACCCTCCTAATGAAGCTATGACTTAATCATCTCTAGCTGATAGCTGCTCCAGTGAGGCTGCTAGTAGTGGAAGTGGTGAGTAGTCAAGTTATTTATATGACAGGTAGAGCCCAAAGGATTTTCTCATGGATTGGATGTAGGATCAGAGCAAGAGGGGTAGTCAAAGATAACTTCAAGTTTTGGGGTTGGGAAAATTGAGAGGAAGGAATGCTTCTCAAATGAGATTGGAAAGGCAGTGACGGGATAGGTTTGCTGAGAAATGTGAGGAGTTCGATATTGGACATAGAAAGTTGATGTTTACTAAAAAATCAAATAGAGACAAAAGACGAGTAATTAGATATTTAGAAGTTTGGATGCCTCCTTAAGCAGTGGAAAGCCTCTGCAAGGTTTTAAGTTTGGAGGAATTATAGTCAATTGTGTGCTGTAGTTTAGTGCTCTCTGGTGATAAAAAAGAAGATAGTTGTGAAAGAATAAAAGACTGAGCTAAGGGAGAACAGTTAATAGTTCTGTATAGCAAGATAATTTCAACAAATAAACACTGAGTGGTGGCAAAGATGGATAAAAATAGGATGACTTGAGAAATACTTTACAAGTAAAAATCATCATGGCCATGATTGTGAGTCCAAGAGAGAGGGAAAAGTAAAATAGTTTTCTAAATTGATGAACTTGTTAAATGGAAGTGTCATTGTCTGAAATGAAGAATGCATATAAAAAGCATATTTAGGTGGAAGATATTGATTTTTGACTTGTTTCAATTTCAGCTCATATAGAATATTCAGATGGAGGCAACCAGTAGACAGTTGTAAATATTAGAGTAAAATTCTGGGACAGGTCCAAGCAGAGCATATAAATTAAGGCAAAAATTAGATTAATTTTAAAGTTGAAACCATGAGATCAGATGTGAGCATGTTGGAGAGTAAAAAATGGAATATTCCCAAGATATCCAGATGAATGCAACCATTTAAAATTTAGGTAAAGGAAGAGAGACATGTGAAAGAAATTATAGACTGGTTATAGCAAGGAGAGTCATGAGCCACTGGTAAAGGAATAAAAATTTCAAAAATAATATGATCCACTATGTTGTTTGCACACAGTCACTCTGTAAGATAAAGACTGTAACAAGTATGCTAGAAATGAGATCTTGATGACAGTTGTGATAGCAGGTTCAGCAGAAGGATGCAGGTGGAAGTAGAAGGATGCAGAAGTGGGCTGTATACAAAGAGTCAGGTGACCACAGGGGCTCAGAAAGTGGGAGTCAAAACACGGCCTACACTTCCAACAGGTTCTAACAAGAAGGGAAGAGATAAGGTGGAACTGTAGCTTTGGTTTTGGGGCAAAGAGAGAATTATATTATCCTCTAAGAGTACCATGTCTCCCCCATTACTGAGAGGAAGGAATATAGGAAACCAGACAATTGGAGCAAAGTCCCATAGAAGGTAAGATGTGCTTTAAGGGGGATTTTGCCTTACTGTTAACAGCATAGATATTGATGAGGAAGAACAATCCTTCAGATAAATGTATAGGGGTTAAAAGGAAGAAAGTCAAGGAAAACTATGTTTTGTGACCACAAACTTTTTGATGGAACCCTCAGAGTTGTCTCTATTGGTAAACAAGGGTTGAGTACAAACTTGAAATACTTGCAGAAGAAAATAGATATAAATCCTAGGCTTAGGGAGTCAAAAGGATTAATGGATATATTAATTTTCTTTTGCAACTGCAACAAATTAATGACTTTAACAAACACTGCTTTATTACTTTATAGGTCTATAGGTCAGAAGTCTAACATGGCTATCACTAGCTGAAATTAAGGTGTCAGCAGGCCATATATCTTTCTGCTCTAAGATTTAGGGAGATCCATGTCCTTGTCATACTCACTGTCAGCAATGGTCAGTTGAGCCTTCCTCACACCACAATACACTGACCTTGACTCTTTTGTCTGTCTCTTCCACATTGAAAGGATCCTGGTAACTACATTAGACCTACCTGAAAAATCCAGGGTAGTTTCCCTATCTTAAAGTTAACCTGTTAACAAACTTAATTCCATCTACTTTCTCAGTTTCCTGTGCCATGCAACCTAACATATACACATTTTCCAGGAATTAAGAGGTAGATATCTTTGGGAAACTGATATCTTTGGGAAACCAATATCTTACCTATGACAATGGCTGATGTTGAGGGTCAAGCTGAATTTAGATACAGTGAATGGAAATTATACCAATTTGTACAGGGACACTTACAGAACGCAATAAAGAAATATAAACCCCTGGTTTTAGCATGGATTTAGGGTTCCAACTTGTGGTTTTGGTGGAAGAATAAGAATACAGATGAATAATATGTGATAATGACAGAGTATTTTTTATGCTCTCTCAGTATAAAAGTAAACCAAAGTGTCCAGACTCGTCTTCAAAAGAAAAGGCTGATCAGTTGCAGAGTGTGGCTGTAAGGTGGGAAATGGAGGAATCAAAGAATTGGTGGAACCAATGAGATGGAAAAATAGCTACTATATATTTAAGAAAGTAAAAGAACCAGAAAGAGAATATTCAGAGAATAGCATATTTGAATATAAAATCTTAGAGTCAGATTAGTTCTGGGTGAAAAAAACAAAAATAAAAACAAAAACAGGACACAATCATTAGAATAAGTGGTGAAAGAACAATGGAAATGATGACCATTAAAGTGGAGGCAGTCAAGCATTTGCTAAGTTATGTTGTCAAATGGACCTTACATACTCTAAAATCACCTAGGGTGATGGCTGACCTTGCAGTAGCAAGACCACGAGACTCTTAAGTCCTAAATCACTGAGGGAGAACTGTCAGGAAAGTAGTCAAACATGGAGGTACTCATAGTGGAGGTATAGATGACATGAGATAAAAGCAGCGAGATTTATACTTGAATCTAGAAAAGAAACCATCTGGAAACAGCTTTAGAAAAACAGAAGAAGCCTCCCTCCACCCCCTGGCACTGGAGTTGGTATGAGGAATGAGAATAAAGAACCATTTCCTAGAGTTGGTTGTAGAGGAAATTTTGGGTTGAGCCAGGTTTTATTTAAGGTGCACAAATGGTGACACTGCACTATAAGCGGGTGAAGATGCAGAGACATTTGTTTAACCATAGAGCAGCACTTAAATGTCACAGTGGAAAGTTTTGCAAGGGAGAGCAGCATTTGGGGCCAGAGAGAGGAATTATAGAGCTATGCTTGTGAGAACACAAGAGAAGTTAAAGGACTCTAAGTTATTGAACTATTAAATGACAGCAAAGAATAGAAATAATAGGTTTTCACAAAGAACGGTTTCTAAATATTTATACTACCATGGATGAAAATAGAGGTCCTGTAGGAAGCTGTTTGTAGGAAGCTGATCAAGTTAAGAGTAGATGGTATCTTTTATAGATACTACAGCAGGCTCATGAATAAGTCTCAAATAGATGTGCCATCTATAGAAAGGAAGGAGGGAAAGAGAGAGGAATGGAAGAAAAGATGGAAGGGAGGAAGGGAAGAAGGAAGGAGTCAAGGAATTTAAAAGGTAGAAATAGAAGAAAATTCATTAGATTTTTTTCCCAGTGCTATAATGATAGTAAATTTGTCCTTGAATACTATCAACACAGCCCCTGATATTATTCTTTATTTTTCAGGATGGCATTAAAAAACAAAAACTTCTGAGGGTTGTATTTTTTCTTTGTTTTGTTTTATTTTTGAGATGGAGTTTTGCTCTTGTTGCCCAGGCTGGAGTGCAATGGCGCGATCTCGGCTCACTGCAACCTTCACCTCCCGGGTTTAAGGGATTCTCCTGCCTCAGTCTCCCGAGTAGCTTGGATTCTAGGTGCCCACCACCACACCAGGCTAATTTTTTGTATTTTTAGCAGAGACAGTGTTTCACCATGTCGGCCAGGCTGTTCTCGAACTCCTGCCCATAGGTGATCCACTTGCCTCAGGCCTCCCAAAGTGCTGGGATTACAGGCGTGAGCCACTGCACCTGGCCGATGGTTGCATTTTTAAATATTAAAATATAAGCCTTAAGTTAGGTCAATTCTGCATTAAAATAAACATCTATGTAATTGGCCACATGCACACACACACACACACACACACACACACACACACACAGTCTTCCTAAACCGTAAGTCATATGGTTTGACTTACGATTTTTCAACGTTATGATGGTGGAAATGTGAAATACATTCAGTACTCTCCTTGACTTACTATAGAGTTATGCCTACATAAGTTCATTATAAGTTGAAAATATTGCGTATGATGAATTTATCATCATGTAACCACATTATAAGTCGAGGAGCATCGATATAGATATAAAATGTTTTTATCTTTAGAGATCTCCGTTTTCAAGTTGGCATTGTTTTGGTTTTGCTAGATGAGTGTTTGTTAACGTCAAGGGATGAAGATGTGTTTGGCTGGAAAAAAAAAGAAAAACTCATAATATTAGTAAGGGCCTGCTTTGAAGAATGGCATGAAATAGTGGCATAACACTTGTGTACGTCTTTGTGTAGTTACAGTCTGTCACTCCTAATGGAATATCCATGCATTTAGTACAACAAAAGAGAGATGTAAGCTTTTATAACCTCTTACAATTTGAATAAATGATTCTGATTACATTACTACACCAGAAATGTAAACTGAGCAAGAAAATGATTTTAAAACGGATTTCTACAGATTTGCAAAGTAATTTGAAATTATCAAAGCTACTATTTAATATATATCTGCATCCAGTGTATGTTTTAAAATGATAATGATATACCATTTAATCTGTGGTGTATATATATATATATATATATGTAACTCAAAAGGGTTTGGACATATTCAGAAATATCTTTTAGCTCTATGTGGGAAGTAGTAGCAGAAAAAGAGAGAGACAGTATTACAAATTATAATGGGAGATGTAGTCATCTGAGGTACTAAAATAGCTGAAGCATTAAATGAATATTTCCAAATACATTTACAATGGAGAACATTTATGACTACCTATTCTATTTCAGAATCACTATGGCGAAGGTAATAAGACAGAAAAATTTCAAGTGTGAATTTTTCTCACTTAGTGTGTTAGTAGCATACGACAAAACCTCCAAAAATTTATAAGTTAAAGTGCATTTCCTTTAACATTTCATGAGGAATTGAAAATGAGAGTGTAACATTTGTTTATAGAGCCAACCTGCAACCTCAAACTTTACTAAATAATATTATTCAGAAAACAAGTTCCATTTTATGTGAACATAGCATTATTACCCCCTAACAACACAGTTCTTGATCATAATAATTCAGTACAGGGGCCAGGTTACAATGCTCCATTCTTATTACTTTGCTTTTATTTCACTATAAATAGTGACAGTTATAATGCTAAAGATAAAAACGATATTTTTGACACATAATTTGAATTACTGAATTTTACAGCTTGCAAAATATGGAGAAATTTGTTGAATTGGCCATTTCTGGTAAGTTAGTATGAGAAGTAAAACTTGAGATAGCATCATCAAAATTACTATTCTTAAAACATAGCTTGGATGGTTCATGATTTATTTTAAACAATGAAGAAACTGATCAGTTAACTAGAAAAGATAACAAAATAAGTGAATGTACAAGCAGGCTGAACCTGACAAATTAACCATTCATGTATATATATATATATATATATACACCCAAAGATAATTACTATATGTATATTTAGTAATTATGTAGTTTAGTTGTGTCATTTTAAGAATCATTGTTGGAAGATTGATCCTTGTATTCTTTGTTTCAATATTTAAAACTTTCCTTTTCCAAATAAGAACAATAATGTTACAAAATAAAATGTGGCTTTGTCAATAACTTTCAAAATTATTAGGACATAAAATTAATAACCATTCATTTAGATGGGATTTATTTTTGTTCATATAAGCATTTAGAGCATATGCTATGTTTAGCAGCATTCTCAGGGTGTATTGGGGAAGAAATGTTTGCTTATAATCTTGAGAAAGTAATGAGCTCTTTAAGCAGGCAGAGCATACATACATGTGGGTAAAGCCAGCTGAAGAAATATGTGGTAAAATTATCTAACTCAGTTCTCAGACTGTAAATGAAGGAAGGGGTCGAACATCCTTTTGGCAGCCTCTGAAGATGCTCCACTAAAGTCGTTTCTTTGTTCTAAATCCAAGAACATCCTGTAAAAAAAAAAAAAAAAAAGTCTTGCAGAAAGGAAGGATACTTCATACAAGGGAAAAATACGAACAAAGAAGTAGGAATAAGCAAAATATATGTGGGACTAGTAAAAAGTCTTTTCTTATATATCAGAGTAATCTCTTAGAACATCTAATTGAATCTTCAATTTAGGCAATGGAAGATAGGAAACTACAAAAAGATAAAAACTGCATAGTAGGTGAATTCTCCTGGGACGTGAGTCAAAAGAATGAATGCCAGAAACCAACTCTGAACTTTGGTAGGGGGATGGGAGGGCTATTTAGTGTGCAGGTAAGAAAAACAAACATAATGTGCTTTACAAGACGAATCATAATTTGTCATTATTATGTACTTATCATATATGGAAAGGACTGCCCTAGTCATTGAAGTTTTGGCAATAACCAGATTGTCCTTGTTTTTGAAGTGCTTACTATATAGTGAGAGAGAGAGAGAGAGAGAGAGAGAGAGAGAGAGAGAGAGAGAGAAACGTGTACACAAATCATTCAGTCACGCAATAGGTATTATACAATCACAGAGTCTGCCTAAAGGCTGTAAAGGAACAAACACACAGATCAAAATGTTTTTTTCTTCTGGGAGAATGAGAGAAGACTTCATTGAATAGTTGAATTTGAATTCAGTCTGAAAGGATGAATACTGATTTCAAGAGCAGAAACAAAGGAGATAGGGATTCCAGGCCTAGGAATTACCAGGTACAAAGACAGGTGTAAACATACTGCAAGTTCAAGATTACCAAACAACTAAATGGAACTGCAGCCCAGTAAGCTCACTGGGGAATGGTAGAACATGAAGTTGGCCCACTAAGGAGGGATTGAGTTGTGAAAGGCCTGGCTTGGATTTTACCCTGAGATGATGATGAGGTGTTAAAAGATTTAAGCGTTTTAAACTGTCAAATTATGTTATCAGATTCTGCACTTCAGACCATCTCTTCAATAGTTATGTCAGGGATGAATTACAAGTAAAAACTAGAGCTGTAGAATCCGAAATGATGGCCATTGACATGAAATGCTGAGTATATTTTTCTTAAATTGCTGGCAGTAGAGAAACGGAGAGTAGCAAAAAGCTTTAGAGATAGACAAAACCTGGCTACAATTACATGTGGGTGAGAGGAGGAAGAATTGTAGACAACATGATATGCTTTGAGTTGGCAACTGTATAGAGTATATGTATCGAGTATGAAGAAAGAGTAAGCAAGAAAGAGAAGGATAAGAAGGGTTTTATTTGAATAATTAAAAAGATCAAGCATTTATCCTAACTTTATATACTGATTTTATGTAGGGAAGTTCCTTGTTTAGAGATGATATCCAGCAAATGTAGAAGGATGATAGAATTAGAAAATTACCATTTTCAAACTATCATAAAATAATATATCTAGGTGATAGTCATCGATGAATACTATAATCAAATGGATATTGACAGGGAATTTCAAAAGGCAGGTATCAGACTGATATTATCTGAACTTGTAAATAAGTCTCAACATTACTAAAAGTAATGCCATGTTGTGTGATGCAGTAGGAAAAGTACAGTGCTTTATATGAACTCTTCTTCTACAAAAATGACCCTAAGATTTTCAAGACTTTGGATCTAATTACCAACTTATGGAAAATAGTGAGAATAGTGGAAAAAGTTAACCAATATCACAACAAAGCAAAGAAGCAAGGTTCATGGAAAGAATAGAAAGATGGAGTGCGAGTTACTAGTACAGAAAAAAAAAAAAAGAGACTTCTGAGACACAAGAATCAAACACATTTTGTAGAATTTGTCTGGGTCCTTATTTGTGCACGTTAACTTTAAAAAGAGGTCTTTAAACGGCTGGGCACGGTGGCTCACTCCTATAATCCCAGCATATTGGGAGGCCAAGGCAGGCGGATCACAAAGTCAGGAGCTTGAGATCAGCCTGACCAATATAGTGACACCTCATCTCTACTAAAAATAATAAATAAAAAAAAATAGTTGGGCATGATGGCATGTGCCTGTAATCCCAACTACTTGGAAGGCTGAGGCAGAGCTGAGATCATGACACTGCATTCCAACCTGGGTGACAGAGTGAGACTCCCTTTTGGTGGGGGGGCGGGAAGAAGTCTTTAAAACAAACCCCAAATTTGAATATTAATTTGGCCTTAGATATTTTAAAGATTTATTGTTAATTTTGTTGGGAATGTTACCTAAAAAGTCCTTATTATTAGAAGTATATACTGATGTACTTACAAGTGAAAAAACACAATGCCTTGGATTTTATCTAAAATCAAACAAAAATAAAATAAAAAACCTTGTGGGCGGATAGATAAAGTGAGATTGGAAATATTTGCTAATCACGGGAGCTTAGTTTTGGACATAGATAGATGTTGGATCAATGAGTGTTTCTTGTAGTAGTCTCTCTTTTAATATTTGAAAAATTGCATAATGAGAAGGAGAAAATAGTTTAATTTTAAGCAGATTCATTTTAGGTGCTCATTCAGGTATCGTTTTTCAGTAGAACATAATGTAAAAGCACAGTCTAGATTAATTACAAGTGAAATATGACTAGAAATGTATACAAAGAGTACAGGGTGAGAATGTAACCAACAAACAAACCATGGAGACAGCAACATTTAGTGGGAAGGCAGAGGAAATAAAGTTATTGGAAAGTTTGGAAAAGGATCGGAGAGATGGGAAGAAAGCTAAGAAGATGTTACAAAAAATGGAGAGTCACTAAAATGACCCATGTGTACATTGAATAAGTGTTGAAATATTAATTATATTTTGAAAGTATAGGTCATCACTGGTGATCATATTTAAAGTAATGTTAGAGGAATGATCATGGAGAGAACAGAGGAGATGGAAAACTAGATAGAAATGAATTTATGGGAGGACTGGAAAATGGGACATTTAAGAGAGTTCTTTCTGTTATTTAAAACCATAGCTGGCCGGGCGCGGTGGCTCAAGCCTGTAATCCTAGCACTTTGGGAGGCCGAGACGGGCGGATCACGAGGTCAGGAGATCGAGACCATCCTGGCTAACACGGTGAAACCCCGTCTCTACTAAAAATACCAAAAAAAAAACTACCCGGGCAAGGTGGCGGGGGCCTGTAGTCCTAGCTACTCGGGAGGCTGAGGCAGGAGAATGGCGTGAACCCGGGAGGCGGAGCTTGCAGTGAGCTGAGATCCGGCCACTGCACTCCAGCCTGGGTGACAGAGCAAGACTCCGTCTCAAAAAAAAAAAAAAAAAAAAAAAAAAAAAAAAAAAAAAAAGCCATAGCTATGAAAGATTTTCCTTTTTGATAATTCTGTTTTTTTTTTTTCATTTTAAAACTTATTTTTAGTAGAGAAATAAAATAGAAGTCAGAAATCTAAGAGCAGATTAATGAGAGCATGGACGAATTTACCAAAAAACTAATTCAACTTATGCTTAGAGCAGCTCGTTAACGCAGGCCCTAATAGCAAATATCTTTCCAAGATATTGCAATGTGTGTGTAGGAACACAGGATTTTATGATAGTATAAAAGTTAAGATGTTATCTATTTCTACTTAACTTCCATCACATTTTTCCTCAAATATAGTTCTGGTTGAGTGGCCACCAGCATTTTTGAATCCCACTAAAACAACTTTGAATTGGGAATGAATTCAGTTTCTGTCGAGTGGGATATGTTTATGTAGTTCAGTAAGAGTTTAAATTATTTTGACTAGCCAGGTGTACGAATGGTTTAGAGGAATACTCCTACCTACTGTGAAAACTCATTGTGACAGGAATGTGAAGGACCACAATTTGTGTTGTAATATGCAATTGTTCAATGATACCTGGCCCTACATGTATGAAAGAAGTTGAGGAAAAAGCAAAGTTTGAAGTATACTGAGCTGTAAAAATCAACAGTAAAGGATTTGATTGTCATCAATACCTAGGCTAAATAGCATTTCTCCTTGTCAGGGATTTACTAAGCAACACAACAATACAGCATATATAATCATAAATGTACTGGATATTTTCCCCTTTTTTGATGATAATCATGTGAAAGTATAATTAATCAGAGTCCCTCTTACAGCACAAGGCTTCAGTATTAAAAACAGCAATTATGTTTATAATTGCCCATGTGTAGAACAATTTTAACAGAAGTTTTTCCAAATTTGACAACAGATGGCCTCTAACCAGTAACACTGTCATACGAAGAAATGATTTTAGAGTATGTGGTCATAAAAAGGATATGGAAAAGGTATTTATCAAGCTCAGTCACATAACTGAATAATAAAAATATATTTATTTTCTACATTTCATGATGTCTAGGGTATTTTGTCCTTTTTAAAATTTGTAATTGTAGACTTACAATGTGGCTCACGCCTGTAATCTCAACATTTTGGCAGGCCGAGGTGGGAGGATTGCTTGAGCCCAGGAGTTCGAGACCAGTCCTGGCAATATAGCAAGGCCCTATCTATACAAAAGAGGAAATACAATAAAATTAGATAAGTGTGTTGGCGTGCACCTGTAGTTCAGCTACTCAGCTACTTGGGAGGCTGAGGTGGGAGGATTGCTTGAGCTCAGAAATTCAAGGCTGCAGTGAACTGTGAATGTACCATTTCACTCCAGCCTGGGTGACAAAGTGAGATACTGTCTCCAAAAATAAACAAACAAAAATAATTGTTATTCTCCCTTTTTGTTCAGTCTAAATAAATATTCACTGTCATACCTGGCCCTACAAGTATGCAACTAACTGAATAACTTTGGTGTGTTTTTTTTTTGTTTGTTTCTTGTTTGTTTTTTTTTTTTTTGAGAAACTTCCACAAAACTTTGGATTTAAATCTGTACAGGAGCCCAAAAAAGTACAAGAAAGAAGAGGAAAAATATTCAACATTTACCACCCCCCTCCAAACACACACACACACACAACTATAAAAGCTTTCATCTTTCTTAGCTTTTGTCCAAGAAAAAGAAGCAGTCGGCTTTTAACAATACAAAAATCATTTTTCCTTAAAAGAGATATTGTGAAAAATCTTAATGCTTAAAGTACTAGGACACATACATACATACATACACACACACACACACACACAGGGTACCTTAGGCATTAAAAATAAAATGTGTTTCATTCAGATCTGAAGATTTATTTTCCTACTCTACTCTGTTACTCATTCCTACCCCTATGAGAGAAACACAATAACTGTTCATCCCCTTTCTTTAATTTTATTTTTTGGTGTCAAGCCTGAGGAGAGAAGGTACATAACATGTGTGAAGATGGAATATTTTTTAAAAACAAAGATAGAAAATATTAAACAATATGGTAGTGTTGCCTTTAGGGAAATCTGAATAAAATATTTACTATTTCTTGGAAATAAATCTAAAAAGTCAAATACTTAACTGAAGTACTTTGTCCTTGACAAATCACAGTAACACCACAGTCAGCAGATTTAATAATTTATCAGTACAACAGAACATTCAGATGTTCTGTTAGCTATATATTCTATAGATTTAATCTATAGTTCCTATAGATTAAAAAGGAATAATAACTTTTTAATGGATGACATTTAAACTTCAGAAGTATATTTGTATTCTAAATTAATAAATATATATTTAGAAGAACATAAATCCATATGTATAATTGTTCATATGGAAATATCATTATTCATGTTGTTTGGATGTATATTTCAAGTAAAATAGCTTATTTAAATCTTTTTGAAGTAGCTCTTCACAAATTGTATTAGTTTGACTGTTATTTTTCAGGAGCATAGGTATATATTAATGTTTAATCAAGGATCCAGCATTTGATCTAAGGTCATCTTTTGAACTAGAAGCTTTTATTTCAAAGAAAGTCTATCCTCTTATCTTTTACATTTACATATTTAACAGCAATGTAGACACACTTGCAAAAGTGACTGGATGCTATTTTGTTGTTGTAGCACCTTCAAAGTTTAGAATTATCCGTTCACTTCATGAGCATAGACCAGACAAATTTGATCCACAGTCTTTCTGTGAAAATATAATTATCTTCTGAAGATAAAAACAGGGTAAATCACAGGTGGCTGTATAGTTGGGGAAAATCAAAGACGATAGTCCTGAGTTTAAATACTGATCGAGTTATCTACTTCTTATGTGACCACAGGTGAGATAATTCCTTCAATTATAAAGTATGATAGCAATTGAAGTGTTACTATGTTCTCTAATAGTCAACCTGAGCTAGCCTTCTTTTTCTTTTCTTACTATCCGAATGACACTATAACAAATATTGCATTTTCTCCCTATGAATCCAAAAGCTTCTGTCACAACTGTGATTAGGAATGCTGTGGATGGAAGCCTCACATCACTGGTGAATGCCAAAGCAAAGTAATATTTATCATTGGCTTTGATTTCAACATTATTAAATATTCCCCCACCTGTATTAAAGACATTAATATTATGAGTGAGTATACTTCAATGAAAGTAGCCTACTTGAGCATGGACAGAGTAAACTAATTAACAGGAAAGTAATGTAATAGCAGGTTTATATCTTGAGTCCCCAGTGATGAAAATCTTTAGCAAAACATAGGTTCCATGTTTAGGATTTGGTTAATTATTTTAGGAGCAAATTTAGAGAAAAAATATTCTCTCATATTTTAAAGACCAATATTCCCATTTAGGCCTGCATATAACAGTGAACTATCTACCTTATATGGACTAACTATCCAGTTTTGACAGCAGAGACTATTAGAATCTCCTATAGACCTAAATTTCATCAATCCTGTTCTCTGAACTATATCTGTAATTATTCTGGTACACTTAGATGTTTATACTGTGAGAATATATATCTACAATGTGGTTAGAGTTTTTTTTTTTTGTATTTAGGTAGTTAAATATAAGCATAACTTTTCAAGTGTTGTTAGAATTCAAAGTAAAGCACTCATTCCAAAATATTTCAACTTCCTTATAAACAGTTCTCTTCGTACTACAATATTCTCCTTCCCCCAAGTGCTAATGATTAATGTAATCCTTAAAAACAATGGAAACAACTGACTTTATTGCTGATTTTATAATTTTGGAAATTCCACGGAATAGATTCCCTACTGTTAAATTTGGAAAATATAAACTTTGTGGGATAGCAGTTATGACCTGATGTACTAAGGTAGCACTCAAAACAGCTGATTAATTTACATGGAACAAAGAGTCAAAAAAGGCCAGGGGAACAGCAATTATTGTCACATGAAAATGACCAAGAGACAAGCTAAAAAATAAAAAAAGCACTTGTCTGCAAGTGTATCAATTAAACTCCGTTATTATTAAAACAAATGGTAAGTGAAACTGCCCTAGAAATTAATATCCTATAAATACTAATAACTCTCCCATATTTTTTATTCATAACTTACATAAGTGCTTAAACAATGAGGATGAAATAAAAATGATTTTCACAAAACTTTAATAAGATTGTTATTTTAATTTTTGCTTACTTTTCTGTTATTCTTTCAAACCTGAATACATACGTGAATATGGAAATATCTTCAAAATCTTGCTATTTTAGTTTTTTTCCTTTAAAAAATAATTTTCTTCCCAGTTTTTTTCTGTTATATACCTCTTGCTCACCAGTCTTTCTTCCTTAAATTCAAATCGTCTGAGAGAAATGGATGGTAAGTAAATGCCCCCAAGAATGACTAAGTGTAATAAGCAGCTGTTAAGATGCCATTTTCAAAATTAGACCTGAAAAAAATGTTTCTTTTCTGTTTGTTTCCATATGAATACCCTAGATGAGTAGCTACTGTGTATTTATCAGCCAGTGCCTTATATAACATAACACATTCAGGAGACAGTTACCAAAAGAACAGTAGAATTGTGAATACTCAGTGAAAAAGAGATATGCACAGTCTTCCTTCTATAAATAGGCTTACTTCAGATTCATATCCAATAGGCTCAATCAAGCATGAATTCATACTCCTCCTCTTTATACTCTTCAATACACAATTTCACTAAATAATGATAATGTTCTATTTTTAAATATTTTACAACTTTTTTCTTGACAAATTTACCATTGTGCATTCATTATAGGTTGCAGATGAGGGATACACTTTGGTTATGAATGTGAAATTTTATTCTAAGTTATTGTATGTAATTTAAGTAATTTATATACATACTGTTATCAATTAGATAATATTTTCCACCTACATTAATAAGCATTTAGTTCATAAAGAGAATAACACATTTTTGATCTACATCAGGAATAGTGAAAGACCTAGATTGATATATTCTTAGGTTGCAGTGAGCTGCATTGAATGTGTCCCTTTAATTACAGTGGTAAAATAGATTTATACTCACTAATCTTCAATTATGATTGAATCTAAAGCAGTTTTCTTATTGGCACTATTTGTAATGACTGAAAGGAGAAATTATTTGGACTTCAAAGTTTTCATGCAAATATTTTTTTTATGTTTCTTCCTGGTACAATCTACCCAGAACAAATATGCTATATTATATGAGTAATTACATTTTAATTGGCTTGTTCTGCAAGCAATTCTAAATAGTACTTGTCTTGTGAGCAGTGATCATGGTTTGTGTTTGCAAACAGTCTATTACCCTTTTCAAAGACATTCCTTGAATACAAACAGCTGTCAAGTGATCTGCTTTCCAAAAACTTGCTCTGTGTGTGTGTGTGTGTGTGTGTGTGTGTGTGTGTGTGTGTGTGTGTGTAATTTGAGCAAGATCACCTGGAAAATTAGTACTAATAAATATATATAAAATGAGATTTCATGTCCTATCTTGACAATGTATTAAGTGGATTAAAAACCCTCTCTCCATTTCTATAAGAAAATGTTATCTTCTGTTTAATCTTTCTTCACATTGCCATTTCCCTATTTCTTCTGGTTCTTTTCTCAGAAATAGTCATTATGATTCTTGTATGTAACCGTAATTAAATCATTTTACTTTTCTGTATTTATTAGTTACTTACTATGGATCTGTTAGTGATTATATATAATAATAACTACCTGTGAGCTCTTATTAAGGGCTAACTTTATGTTCAGCATATTTTGCATGTTTTCTCATTAGTGTTCAAAGCAGTTCATGAGATACAGATTGTAATTTGAACCCACGCCTGTATGACTTCATATTCAATAACCCTAACAATTACTCTCATTCTTCTAAACTCTTTTCAATATTAAAATAGTTATCAGTTCTAGGCTTCCCAAATTTCATCATTGCCTGATAAATGTAGATTCTAAATACAGTGTACAGGAATGCTTCTTTTTTATCTATATGATACTGTAACAATGTGCATGAATGAATAATGTGCTCAGTGTTTTTATTAGTTGCTTGTAAGAAAAAAAACATAGGAAATACATTTGCCTATTGATTCTCAAAAGAAAGTATGACTTAGAGCTCCACAAAGCAATTACAAAAGGGATAAGTTGTATCCAGCAAACTTGTCTAACAAAGTTGTTTTGAAGTTTAAATAATATAGGTCAAGCCCTTGGCATAGTAAATACTCCATAAACAGCTGTTACTCTGCATGTTCTGTGAGATTATAGACATCCCACTTGTCTATTACTGCATTCCTAGTTTTAGGATGGACCCCAGCAAGGAAGATTCACAAAATAATGTATTAAATGGATACATTAATAAATGAAAGGTATTGTAATAATGGCAAGTCAGAGTATGGTGAGTGTCATTATTAAAAGTGCCTAATAGGAGATGCATTCTGAGCGAAACTTTAAGGAATGTGATTGACATCAACTGAGAAATGTGTTCCAAAGCAGGGGACTATATTTTATTAATACTCAGGATGAGAATTGGCTTATCACTTAAGATAGATAACATAACACTACATACAATTTGCAGTCCAATATACAGTATAGTCTATTTTTTTCTAGACTTGAAACTAATGAGTGTTTAACTTTCTTAAATTTACACAGAGAAACACGTTGTGTCTGTAAACTTATTACTATAAAATGGTGGCCTTTTCCTGTGCATTAATGGTGACAGAAAATTAGCAAATGAGTAAAACATGGCATTTATTTGTATTAAAATACTTTTTTAAAGTAGAAATAAAATTTTTCTTATAATATCAATCTAATGTTCCACAGGTAATTCATTTCAAATATTAATTTAAATTTTTATTACTTTTGGCTGTTTCTTTATAATTATAATCCTAGACAATGCATTCTTTTCATTTCTCTATTGGATTATTTACATAACAGATAGAAAAGTAAACTTCCAGTTGGTTATATTTAAAGATATTTCTCAATTACTAACAATTAAATGATTGTCATTGCTACCAAATTAGTAATTGCTGGGATATATGATATATGCATTATAAAAGCAGTTCTTATATGCCTATAAATTCTTAAAATTAGCTGTCCATGAACTGGATCTCATGTTCTAACATGTTTCTTTATGTAAAAAGTGAAAAAATGAAGGAAGAAAGTATTGTTAAAATAATTATCAGTGAAATGCCCTGGACTGTTTGCAAGAAATCAAAATCTTGACATTCAAGAAACAATTTTATGGTGAAAGAAATAAAAAAAGTTTTAGTTATATGATAATAAATAAAATCAAATGAAAATTATCTTTATATTTGAAAGCTTCATGGAATGTGAAAAGAGCATATTAATCTTATCTAAATTTTCCAATAATAGTAATAATATCTAATCCATCCAATTTTTTTCACAGGCAAATTTATAGCAATCTATGTCCATATTAAAGCCATACTATTTATCAAAATGAGGATTAACACGTGGGGATACATCATTTGGTATGCCTAAATATTTTCATTTAAGACATGTATATTAATATGACTGGTAGAAAATAAAAGAAAATATTGTTTTTAATGAAGAGTGAAGAGAAATTGACACAATGATTAAATGATGAAACTAGTTTGCATGCATGTAGAGGATGGGAGTGGGCAATGATCCAGACCGATATTTCTGGAAAAAAAGTCTTAGTTCAGTGTTAGAGAATCCCAGTTGTTCACCATTCACCTGGAACAACTACCACCACCACAACAAAATATTGTGATTTTTAAAATAGGTGAAACATAGAAAAAGGAAGAGGAAGATTTCTAAAATACATTTTTCCTGAAAATTATGATTTTTAGAATATGATTGTGCTGAGTGAAGTGTGTTTATGTTCTTTTTTTTTTTAACTCTTAATACTTTTTTTGTTCAATAAGGTTCAAGAAAGGCCATATTGCTGTGAAATAACTGGTTCTTAGGTCAAGAATATTTTAAAATGTAGTTCCCAAATGCATATCCTTATTAACTTTTCAGAAAAGCTGATATGGTATAATAATTATGGAGTGGCCAGAAGTATAGCAGTTCTGAGTATACTATTTATTCTCTACTTGGGAGATGAAGATGGGAGGATCACTTGAGCCCAGGAGTTAGAGGCTGGGTGAACTTTGATCACACCACTACACTCCAGCCCGGGTGGGGGAAAAAGAAAAAAAGATTATGAATCCATTGTACCTAAACTTTTCTTGAATGTGATAAACAAAGAACAGTTTTACCTGCCTTCTTCACAGGGGTGTTGAAAAGATAGTTAAAGCTAAGGATACATTGAAAATGCTCCTCAGCCATGAAAAGAAATGAAATAATGGCATTTGCAGCAACGTGGATGGAGTTGAAGACCATTATTCTAAGTGAAGTAACTCAGGAATGGAAAACCAAACATCGTATTTTCTCACTTATAAGTGAGAGCTAAGCTATGAAGATGCAGAGCGTAAGAATGATATACTGGACTTTGGGGACTCGGTGGGGAGGGTGGAAGGGAAGTGAAGGATAAAAGACTACACATTGGGTACAGTGTACACTGCCCAGGTGATGGGTGAACCAAATCTCAGAAATCACCACTAAAGAACTTTTCCTTGCAACTAAACACAACCTATTCCGCAAAAAACTATTGAAATAAAATTTTAAAAAGAAAATGCTAAGATGGCATAAATATTAAATTATTAGTAAACAAGCAATCAGAAGGTAATAATTGATTATAGTATGTGTGGATTCCAGTAGACCCTGTTCTTCTAAATAATAATTCTTTCATATCTAATAAGTTTTTATTCTTTTTACATTTTTCTACTGTTCAGCATTATAATTATATATGTACATATGATGCCACTTTTAAATAAACAGTGCAATGACAGGCTCATCTTTTTTGGAACTCATGTATTCTACAAATACTTACTAAAGTTAAAAAAAAGTGCAAGGTATTCTGTCAGATATTATAAAGGAAGAGAGATGAATTTTCCTTGAACACTTGGAGTATAGGAGGAAAAGAAAGACATATACTACAATACTGATAATACTGCTCCTGCATCCCAAACACACTACTATATTGTTTCTGTTCTTCTCAAAACCCAGCACAAAACAGCATTATAATCTCCATTTTGCAGGTTAGAAAATTGCCCAAGGTCACACTGCTAATAGCAGAGCTGGGTGAACAGTCTAGAGAATAAGAAAGTAAATGTTATTTTCACTATAGCACGTAATATTAAAAATAACCAATTTCAAACAGCACTAAGCTCTATAAAAATTTTATAGCAAAAATGCATATACTTTAAGAATTAACTTGTAAATATTTATCCTTATAATATGCACATCCTATTAGCCTTAATGAAAATTCGCTTTCCAATCATCAGGCATTTATTTTTTTCACTCCATCAAATATTTAGTTTTGCAAGAAACATTTTTATATGTGCATTACCTTTTGAAATCCATGAAGATGATTAAGTTGTTTTTTCAAAAACCAAGACCAGAACCTGGAATGCCCAATAATTGCTGAATGAAAGAATGAATGGATGGGTGGTGAATTAGTACAAAAAATGGAATTCTTTCTCTAATATTTTTAGTGCAGGTTAACATTTTATATTGGTACATGAAACAGATGGAATAGGAAAAAATGACAGTATCAAAATTAAAGGCAATAACAAAATCAGTTCATTGTGGGAATGGTAGTAGAAATCGACAGATTTGGTCAGTTATTCTCAGAGGGAAACTTAATAATTTTGTTTAACATAATGCTTATGGAGTTTTACCAGTGGTGTGAGAACCAGTTATCCTAAGGGCTAATTCCAATTCTGCACACAATAACATCATTTTGGTAGCTTGACATAGAAGATGGTTGGAGTATTTATATCTTGAAAATTGACAAATACTAATCACGACTTTTTTTGAGAGCAGACATATTGCATACCACTGGCTTCTACTCATGCTTAGTGACTGGCAGAATTCAAGGGTGATAAATATCTGCAATTCTTGGAGGAGTTTCTCTCAACAAAATGTTGCCCTGTAATTATCTGAGCTTAGACCCGTGTCGACTTGCTTAAAAATACATTTAATTTTTGCCTGCTTTTGAAATTTAACGAATTTTCTCAAAATGTAACTGTCATCTAAACTGATGAACCACTGAACTTCGCATAATCATCATTTTATAAAAATCTCTTTACTGAGGGAAATGGCTTTTATGCTATTTGACTCGTACAACTGGTATCAGTTTTTGCTGCTGCCGTGTCATTCAGTTTGATTCTGTTTAGGTGTAAGCACCTGCTGACTTCAGCTATGTCTTCATTGTGGTTGTGCTAGAGCATTTATATATTCAAATGTACATCATTTTATCATCAAAATTGTTCATTTCTCCTTTATATTATACTCATTGCTTTTAATTGATTTTTTGAAGCCAAGAGTATAGGTGGCTATATTATCTGTGAACTGCATTTTAACATATTAAAGGAGCACTGATGCAATTCAGACTTTTCATTTTCCAGAAGAGAGAATATGATCTGACGAGGTAAAGTGACCTGACCCAGGTCACACAACTCACTGACATTTCAGTTTTTTAATTTATCTATTTTCCATTAACTTTCAGTAATCAGTATTATGTTTTAGCGTTATCTGGAATAACACATGCACAGCATTTGTGAAAATACACATGTTGTCCTCTTGACTTAATTTCTAACAGAAGCCTCTGCTAGATTTGAGCAATATACCTTCATCTAAATCATGCCACATTCTTATGTTCAATGACAGAGGATTTATTTATTAGGTAATGAGCCCAGAAATGATAGTGCTACTTCTACACCTTTATTCATTTTATGTCACCTGAGAAATACATCCCATATTTCATATTTCTAAGCATTTGAGGGGCCACTTGCTTTGATTGAAATGGCTAGTTCATGCTACCACCTAGACACAAGTCACTGATCTGAATGCCAGAGCTAATGTGACTGTTGCATACTTAGCTGACTTTTAGCATCAAACTTTACTAATGTGTTTAAACTGAAAAAGAATGAAATGAAAACCTATTTTCAATTTGCTTTGTCAGCTAAAGAAAGTAAAAAAAAAAAAATGTGTGGTAGATGCATAAGGCAGAGGAAATGAGGACTATTGCTGGAAATGTAGCACCGCACAATAAAGAAAAAAATGGCTTTATATTCTAGGTCCCCATGGATAGCTGCCTATGAATATCATAGCAATGCTGTTCTAAGCAAGGTAATTCTTCTCATACCAGTTTTTTCTTGCTCAAGGTCATGTCTAAGAGTAGAATGAAATTAGCATAATGCTTTAAAATATACGTCCAGTGAATTCAAGTTACATTCTAAAACTTCAGGTTGATTTTTTTTTTTTTTTTTTTTTTTTTTGTAAGCTTGGTTCCGGATTTTAGCTTGTGCAATGAGAAAATGTTGCCTGAATATTTTTCTGTACTTGAATTGGCATACTTTAAAGTTCAAAATGGGAGGCAGGTAAATTTAAGTTCCAGAATTTAAAAGGTTTAACATTATAATCTGGTTTCTGTCTCTGTATGTTTGAAAATCCTTAGGATATGGCCAACATATTATTCTCAATATGGTGCTTTATTTTCCATTTATGTAACAGATAAAGCGGGTCTTTGATTCATTTGGCTGCGACACTTATTTCATCTATTTATGCAATTGCACGTTCATATATATGAAAGCCAGCTCAAATTTTTCTTCCTCCAAAATCCTCCTTCAAGGACTTCTCAGAGCCTTGAGTACATGCTAACATAAAATAGAAATCTCCAAATAAAAATTATTACTAGCACTGTTCCCAAATTTATTTTTCCTCAATGCCACTTTATTCTAGGAGCATATGAAAAAAATGTACTTCTATTTGGCAAACTTTTAAAATGCTGCTCTTTTATATGATTTACTATTTGTTGTTGTTAGTTTTCAATATACCAAGGCCTAGCTTCCCTATCAGAATCTGCCTGTTCAGGGAAGAGCCAATCCTCTTTATTTATCTGGCACAGTTAATTAAAAAAACAGCTGCTCAACCTTTACAATGTGACTATATTTAGAGATAACTAATTACAGAAGTCTCTCTTTGATTCATATATTTATATATGTGATCATTATTGTAGATGATGTTTTCTAAAAGCACACAGAGAAACCAACATGCAAAAGAAAGGGAAAATATTGTCTGCTTGTTTGCTTCATGAATGTGATCATTTAGATTATTTTTCGTTACCACACTTTTCCCCGTCATGCTATGTTTTCAGATAGACTTTTTATCATGGAGAGAAAAGCAAGGACCCATAAAAAGAGTGTTTTGAGAGCTGGCACCATGATATTACCAAGTTTTTCCATTATTATTTTTTCTTTCACCACATGACTTTATATTGGGTAACTAAAAATATCTTCTAATGTTTAAAATTATACTGATGTGTGTGTGTGTATGTGTGCGTGTGCGTGCACCTGCACGTGCATATGTGCATGTAGTTGTGTTTTTCAAAATGAAACGTAATATAGGAATTCAAAACATAGAAATGCACCTTTGTAAACTGAGATAACCCTTTCTGGACTTCCTAAATTGAAGTAGAATTTAAACTACCAGTGGATACACAGGCGAGTCTGAGATTAGCTTTTGGATTCCTAGGCTAACTATTATGATATACACTGCCTACAAAGGAAAAAATAATCAGTAGTAATTATCAATATGTTCAATAGACATTAGACCTTGAGAATGATTTTCAGAACTGAGGCATAAAGTGAAAGTCTTCAACGTGGATGCTTATAGCTGAACACCAAATAGTTGGTCTAGGCTTCCTACATCCCTCCTGTTTAAAGTCAGGATTGTTCCTGAGTCTTTCAGCTATGAGGTTCACAAACCCTGAGAGATAAGTAGCCAAGACAGAGCTAGAATCCAGATCTTCTAAGTCTTACTCCAGTAACCTTTGAAAATTGCTCTTCCAAAAACAGGAGGGTTTCTGTAACTTTGAACCAACTTCTCCGATACCTAAACATTTGGTCTCTATTATATCTTATCTCATTTTAGTTAACAATGTTTCCAGTGAGTTATGAGCCTCAGTTTCTCATGTATAAAATTGATAATACTTGTATATAGACTATTATTTAAATTTGTATACACATATATAACACTTATTCAGAATAATAGAATTAGTTTACCTTACTGAAGATACACTTTAGACATAGAATTATAATAGTTCTTATATTGAATATTTACAGGCACAGTTCACATACTGTACTGAAAATATATACTCAGTACATTTTTGAATATATTTTGTTTTTATGTATCAATTGATTACAACATTTTAAAACAATTGGAAGAAACTTAGTGAGATTTGAATGCTTTAGAGTTCTAATTCTCTAATGAACAAATAAAGGTGAGCTTAATTGGAAAGTAAATGATTTTGTGACATTTTCAGTTTATATACATACAAAATGACAAATCAAAAAAATTCACATTTTAAAATTTTGTCTTACCCAAAATGGAAACTACAGGATTTACATTGTTATTTGGGGTAAATAGTTAAAAATCTTGAAAAGGAACTTTTTATTTTTGGCCTAATTCATTGCTTTCTTTATATGCCAGCATACCTCATGCACACACAACTTGAGGCTTCTTTGTGTTCTCACACATAATTTGATATTATAAGTAGGGAGGATTTGAATGAGGGTTTAGAAACGGATCGAAACCCCAATGGAAGCAACTGTATGATGAAATAATTCTAGGTTCTACAAAAATAAAGGAGAATATTGGCAAGATAGTTGAAGGAAATGAACTTTAAGAAGTAGATTCCAACAGGATTAGTCCACTGTGGTGAAATGGCAGAAGTAAATAAAACAAACAGAAAAAATAATTAAGTGGAAAAAGAACTTACAAGACCTGAATTCTTCTGAATTCTAGACAAAAGAGTAGGCAACAGTAATGATAAAATGGATACATTCAGAATAGTACTGAGGACAGAAGGAAAATTTAGAATAATATAATAGTTTGAAGTTTAACATGGTCACTAAGAAGTATATAGAAGTAGAAAGATATGGAAATGACAAAATCAAGACTTCTCAATTAAAGATGTAATATGTTGAGTTAGGTGCACTATTTGCTAAGGACAAGGTGTATGTCTTCCTTATGTTTACACTTCAGTCCGCTTCTGCTCAGCACTGTACTTGCCATGTAGCAGGTATTCAATCAATGCCCTTTTATTTAATCCAGTTTGGTGATCCAGGAAGCTCATTGTATTAGTCCATTCTCACACTGCTATAAAGAAGTTTCTGAGACTGTGTAATATATATATATATATATATATATATATTTTTTTTTTTTTTTTTTTTTTTTTTTGAGACAGAGTCTTGCTCTGTCACCCAGACTGGAGTGCAGCGGAGAGGTTTTGGCTCACTGCAATCTCCGCCTCCCGGGTTCAAGCGATTCTCCTGCCTCAGCCTCCCGAGTAACTGGGATTACAGGTGCCCTTCTGGCTAATTTTTGTGTTTTTAGTAGAGATGTGTTTTCACCATGTTGGCCAGGCTGCTCTCGAACTCCTGACCTCAGGTGATTAGCCCACTTCGGCTTCCCAAAGTGCCGGGATTACAGGCGTGGCAACCACACCCTGCTGAGACAGTGTAATTTATAAAGAAAATAAGTTTAACCAGCTCATGGTTTCTCAGAATGTACAGGAAGTAGGATAGTGTCTGGTCATATTCTGGGGACACTTCAGGAAACTTTCATTCATGGTGGAAAGTGAATGGGAAGCCCCCACTTTACATCACCAGAGAAGGAGGAAGGAAAGAAAGGGCAAGGCACCACACACTTTTAAACACTCAGATTTCATGAGAACTCTATCACAGGAACTGTACCAAAGGGAGAAATCTGCCCCCATGGCCCAATCATTTCCCACCAGGACCCATCTCCAACATTGGGGATTACAATTGAAAATGAGATTTGGTGGGTACATGTATACAAACCATGTTACTCTTATTTGGTGAATTTAAGAAAGAACTAATGACAGATGATGATAGGAGCTAAAGATTTTTAGGTCTTCCAAAAAAAAAAAAAAAAATGCAACACTTACCAAGTAATCTCAAATAGATGAGCTTTAATGAGAAAATGTCACATTAATTTTGCACTTTGAAGGAATACATAACACTTAAATATTTTTTTGGATGTAATTTATATGGTACCTACTAAAAAGTGAGGAAACTGAGGCTCAGTAAACCTGAACATTATACCATTAATGTGATCTGAGATATGGTTGCCCTCAGGGACTATATACCACACCATGTCACCATGTTGTATTCATATTTAGTGTTCTTTTCTCTAGGAAGTGATCTCATTTTTGTCATTCTTCACTCATTGGATGAGTCCTCATTCACACACACCACAGACACCTCCATCTGTCTGACAATTCTTAGTCTTAGAAAATTCCCTGAACTCTGTGATTCCAAGGGATGCAGAATCAAACTGATGTTATTAAATGACAAATGGACTGAGGGCTATTTGAGTTTTAAAAATCTAAATCTTAGCCTGAGGCCTTTGCAGAAAAAGAAAAGAAATCCCCAAAAATTTTAAGGCATTTTTTGGTGGTGTTTTTCTGATTTCATCTTGGAAGGGCTAAGATTCACAGTTTAGGTTACAGGTAAGTTGTTTCATAAATAAATATGTAGTAGCTTAAAAAAAGATGACCTTGATGTTTCTTAAAATTCTAGTGGCCATGTCTACAATGTAACATGACACTTGATATGCTACATAATCTATATGACTATATGTGCTTGAGAAGAAATAATAGTGTAATCTAGTAACTCTTTATTCTCTTGACAAGGTATGCTATTCCATAGCTCTTCAGCTTTTTGGTAGGGTAAAACTCAAAGAGACAACCCACACAACATTAAAAAGAACTCATTAAATAAAATGCAACATTTTGAGATGCATAATTTTCAAATAGAATCTGAACCTCCAGAATAAGACATAGATATAGACATCTACAGTATATAGAGCCACTAATTTTACCATGCATAAAAGTGGATGGAATATCAAAATGCTTTGTTCAAGTAGTAGATTATAATGAAGACTTAGGGTTTTTTTTTTAATTTTGACAACTTTTAGGCAACAGTAAATATGAACATAGATTATATTTTGTATTTGTATTTATTAAATATGTAAGCAACATCTGTGAAGTGTAGAATAATTTCCATATACAAAAGAAAATTGTTGTAACACATATTTATTTTATAATAGTATACTAGGAACCATCAACTTATTCTTTGAATTCCATATTCCACAGATGTTCATTAGATACCTACCATTAAATGTTAACAAAAGTTTTTCATGGGTGAACTCAATATACTTAAAGGCAGCACTTTTTTTTAAAAAGCATGAGTATAATCTGGATTCCTGTGAGTATAAATGTAGCTCATATTTATTAATGATTGTTTACTCTAAAAATATTCAGACCAGTTTAGCAGGCTCTCTGTCTGAGGCTTGAAGAGCTTGCTGTGGGATCCTTGTTTTCTCAGCCTCTCTAATTGAGGGCACCTTCACACTTTCAGGGCACTTTACAGCACTGAGGAAAACCTAAAAATAAAACAAAACAAAAACGTGATGGGTCATAACTATGATGAAATAAAAAGAAGAACTGAATACATTGCAAAGTCTGAACATCAAAAATGTAATATTTGAACTAAATTCATCATAAGATAATCAATATTAATGTGGAAAGGAATGCATCTGATTGATATAAAAGTGTAAGGACACTTGCAGCTCAATGTTAAGCAGTTACATTGCAAAGACTAGTCTCAAATTTTAAAACTTCATTGAAAATCAGTCAACTCTCCATAAGAAATTAAAAATCAATTTTCTGATTCTGGTTGTTTCTTTTTCATTAAATTTGTTAAATGGGGATCACTAAAAATAAGGTCTGACAAGATAATGTACATATTGCTTTACATTTTAAACTTCCATATGGCAGATCTTCTTTACCCTATGAACTTGGAAGAATAGATAGTATCATTTTTATTTTATAAATGATGATATCCAGAGAGACTAAGTGATTAGCTGTGTCATTCCGACAAATAATAGAGTGGAAATCTAAATCAGTATTTCTCTGAAGGGAAATATATACATATACACGTGTGTGTGTGTGTGTGTCTGTGTATGTGCATTTCTTATATCACAGGACTAACACAATGAAATTTTATTTTAAGAATTGAAATTTAGTATGGGAAGTATTTTGTGCAAATGTATAAAACATTGTCACATATTATACAATTGATCCCAGATTGTGACCCTTAGTTGCCTGTAGCATCGACATTTAACTTCTCTAAAACTAACTTTATCATCTATAAAATGCAACTATTAATATCTGCCTTATCTCAGTGATACATAAATTCTATGTGTCAGTGTCTGGGAGGATTACATTAGTTTTAGCTAATCATTCATTTATGCATCTATTCATGCAACAAACATTTATTAAGTGCACTCAATGTACAAGCGTTAGTGAAGATGTTGGAGATGAATTAATGGACTTATACTGCATGAAGAAGAAATGTATAAATCATAAACAATAGTACAAACACAAATAACACCATCATTAATAACATCAGACAATTATAAACATGTTGCATTGGTTGGACAGGAAGCTGGGAATTGCTGCAACACTCTAAGCATGAGGTGAGAAGGGCCTCTACTGGAAAGATGCTGCTAGGAATGGAGAAGACCTCATATTTATGAGTAATGCATTTTAAGTAAGAGAGAGAAGGTTGCTCACTCTCCAGTAGAAAGGAATAGAGAAAAAAAGAGCTGAGGAAAGTCAGTTATGATTTAAAACCTAAGATAAAGGCAAAATGGTAATAAGAACACTAAGGGGTGGGCAGTATTAGCGGAACAGTGACAATTTCAGTTTTGATCAGATTGATTTTGAGGTGACTGATACATTCAATATGAAATAAAATGCAAAACTGGAATTTAGATGAAAGGGTAGTGCATAGATTCAGAGTTAGCAGCACGTGGGAATGAGGAAAAACTAGGTTTCTGATTAAATGTTAAAAGACCAAAGTCAGAGCTTAAAACCATACTGATATGCAGAATGCAGAATGGGCAAAGCAAAAATGAAAAAAACAAGTAGTAATATCCCGCAAAACTATGAAGGAAAGAATAGAAAGTTTGTGAACATTGAAATTAGCACAACAGTCAAGAATGAATACTGAAGAGAAATTATCTTAATTTAATAATAAGCAGATACTTTGTGACATTTGATAGAGTAGTTTCAGAAAACTTGTGGCAAGTACAATGGGTTACAGAAGGAATGGTTGGAGAGGAGACAGAGAAAGCAGATGTTGCGCTGCAAAATGGTATGAAGTAACTGTAAGACAGAGCTATTCAAATCATGAATTAGTAAAATCCAAGATGGCTGAAGATAAGAGATGGAAACCAATGGAGAATGTAGGAGTTTCCAGAGGCAGACATTCTCTTACGATCGAATGAAGCAGATTTTAAAGCTCAGCTACAGTAGATGACTCTTAAGAATCTGAAGGAAAGGATGAAGGGTTATATCTTAGCAAATAAGGAGTTGAACTTTTGGGGAGCAGCAAAGAATGTCCAGACAAAGGGAAGGCAAAGTTCAGCTTTATTACTAATAAAAATTGGATTAGATGACTTGAGGACATTGTTTAGAATAACAAGCAAAGTAAGCCTCTTAATTCTTCCCCTTGGAATGATATAGACTGAACTCACCCATCTCAGGCATAGCTGAACAATTCCAGTCTTCTCCTCTCTCAGTCACCTTTGATTGCTCCGATGATTTTACCAAAGGTAGATCAGAATGTGTGTTTCGGTGAGCAGATTTGCTCACATAAGTGAAACAATGAAATGGGGGCAAGCAAGAGGCAGCTACAACACGCCTACTTGCTTATTTCTTTGAAATCACCCATGGGATAAATCATTCTTCCTTTTTTGGTGGGTAGGGTGCAAGGCTAAGGGGACATAATTTTTCTCCTTCAAAATTCTTTCCCTTTATGGAACGTAGAATAGGGTGATTACCAATTATAGCTTAATAATCTAAGAAGGACTTAACTTTGTTCCCAGAATGCACCCGCATTGGGTAATCTGTGGAAAACACAACACATCATATAATTCTTTATATGAAAATTTTTATAATGTGTTTTGAATTTTTTTGGTGGTATAATCTGTCTTTGATAGCATAGGGAAGGATAATTCTTATAAAAGCTGAAGAATCATGGTTTAATGTATTGAACAGAATATACCATGAGCAAAACTTCTTGATTTGGATAAGTCTCTACCTCATTTCTTTAGGAGAATGTCATTTATGACTCCTCTTGCATTTGTATACCTTCATAATTCTCAGTAACATAGAAATTTGATTTATAGATATAAAATATCTATATATTTTATATAAAATATTTTGGTGCATCTCACTTATTTTTAATTGCATATATTATATTGACCTTTACATCTATTATTAATGACAAATCTCCCCAACTTTCCAAATCTTTAACTTTTCTTTGTTTTTTGTTTATTTAGACAGAGTCTCTTTCTGCTGCCCAGGCTGGAGTACAGTGGTGCAATCTCGGCTCACTGCAACTTCCGCATCTGGGTTCTAGAGATTCTCCTGCCTCAGCCTACGGAGTAGCTGGGACTACAGGCATGTGCCACCATGCCCAACTAATTTTTTGTATTTTTAGTAGAGATGGTGTTTCACCATGTTAGCCAGGATGGTCTCGATCTCCTGACTTCATGATCCGCCCACTTTGGCCTCCCAAAGTGCTGGGATTACAGGTGTGAGCTGCTGTGCCCAGCCTATCACTAACATTTTAATTTATCTCAGAATCATAGTATCAGGATATCTTGAAGGATTTGGCCAAATATATTTCTGCAACATATTCAACAACATTATGTTAAACATGAAAAACGTGAAAATCACATAGGTATGTATATACTGAGAGACTAAAGGGAACAGAAAAGCAAGGTACTGATAATACAGAAGGTCATTGTTCCTAGAATGGAAATAGCTGAGATTGCAAAGGGGCAATTAGGTAGATGTCATGCTGTTAACATAATTTTATATACATATACACATAATGTGTTCATTTATGAGTGGCAGTAAACCTATAGTGATGCAGTCTGTAAGAAAGATGATACAGAGGAATTGAGTAATATGATTTAGAAAATAACAAATAATCTGTTATAAAGTAATAATTATCACATTAAAGCTGACTTTCATATTTTTTCAAGCACTTTGAAATGTACAAGGTTCTGTTCCAAGTATAAAGCTTGCTGAAGAACTTTTTTTTAACTTTATAGACAAAATGTAAAAACAATTGATAAGTTCTCATTTCAGAAAGTTTATGTTAGTGACATGAAAACACGTCAGTAAATGCAGTGTTAACAATTTAATTGAGTAATTTTCCTGTCATCATGACTCCTGGGTAACGTCAAGCTGTTTACAGCTAATATAATTTTTGGTAGAATAAAAAGTATCCGTTGGACATTTTTCATTTCACCTTATGCAAAATATTTTATTATAGTTGACAAGTTTCCAAAAAGAGATTATAATGAAAGTAGTTATTCTATCAGTAACTGCTCAGATAAATGACCTGCCTATATAAATATTTTTCTCAATCTCTGAATAGAATCCCAATCAGTAGTATCGGGATTACATGTAATCCAACTTCTAGCTCTATCATTATGTATTTGTGTCATGTCAGACATTATTTCTTACTGGTTGGTCCTCAATTTTCTCACCTCTTGTCCTTAGCTTTGAACCAATCAAGTTATGGTACATTGTGTTTATTGCTTATCACTAAAGGCAAATATAATAAAATATTTTGCATAAGGTATTTTGCATAATAGAATGTATTACAGTTGTTCAATAAAATTAACTGATTAAAATGCAGGGAATGTTTTTCAAAAAGAGAAGGATGATTTTGAGGGTGGGATCCAGTTGTGAGAGTTGCATGAGTTGGAGGAAGAAATACCATAAAATATTAAATAAAGGAGGTTCTTGAATGCCAAGTTGTGGAGCGTGAATATATTTAATATCTGTAGGGTATGGAAGGCAGTTTCCCTCACTGAGTGAATATAAAAGGCCATATTAACCCATGAGAGTTACCTGCAGTTTGCATTTGTGTTGAAGTTAAGTTGCACTAAATGTATGTAGGGTTATAGGAGGATGATTTAGATCATATGAAACTGTGAAGGGAGAAGAACATACCACGATGAAAGAAGTAATTTAAGAGTCAAAGCTACAGATATTTCAAGTAATACTTAGGAGAAAAAGAAGCTTAACTTCAATTTCATTGAGGATAGTGAAAATCCATTTCAGTAGTGTTCAGGATGATACCAGATTGCAAAAGAAATGGAAGGAAGAGATAGTGAGAAATATGAAGGCAGATGGCATACATCATATCTTCTAGGGGTCTGGCAATGAAGAAAAATAGAGAAAAACTTCCTAAAATATTGGGATGAAATTTACTTAATTGCATTTTGGCATGTTCTCGAGGCTTTTTAACTTCTCGTCTGTGGTTTGTCAGAAGTAAAGACAGCTTTTCACATTTCCTGTCTTTTCAAATTTGGCTTCCAAGCCATGTTGAGGATGGAGTTATCTTCAAATTTCAGGGGTGTGATATTGCATATTGGACCACAGATGCTCCTCAATTCTGTGAGGAATTTTCATTATTTTGATTTCTTTTTTCCTATAAAAGTTTGCATTTCACCCTTCTCATTTTTCCCTCACTTGTTAGAGGCTGCCACAGTGAGCTCTAAATTCTCTGGCAGATGGTACTCAAGGATGACTTTGAGAGGATTCCTAGGTTACAAAGACATATACCTTTTCCCTGTCTCCTTGTTATTTGGCTTCTCTTACCCATGACAATGGGCCCTGAAGGAGACCCAAATCTAATCTGAGATGTAATCTCCAGGGAAAACTGAACCATTGGGGAAAGCTCAGTGGTGGACAACCTATGTCCTAAGGTGAGAAAGAGGGCCACTAGCATAAAAACAATTTGAACAGAACTTCCTTGACTAGCCAACAAATTCTAATGACAAAAGGCAAAGGAAAAAGGTCCCTATAGATGGTAAGGATTTTCCAAAGCCTAATTCTTATTTTTTATATCCTACTTTGTGTGGTCAAATGTTGATTCTTCCTTTACCAGATACAAAAAAGGGCTTAATTTAAAATTTGAAATCAAATTTTAGAGACATACACTATAAATAAATACATTTGCCTTTCAAAATTTTAGAACATTATCCTAGTTAATTCAAAATTTTATTTGAGGTGAAGGGCAATTTAAGCTGATTTTCATTGGATCATTTATTATTATTATTATTTGCAGTATATAAGTTATTTACTGTTATATAGCAAATTACCGCAAAACTTAATGGCTTAAAGCATCAAATATATATTAGCTCATAGTTTTTGTGGGTTAGGAATCTGGGTGCTGTACATCTAGTGCTCAGGGTCCTTCACAAAATTTCCATCAAGTTGTCAACCAGGGATGTAGTCATCTGAAGGCTCAAATTAGTGAGTATCAAATTCCAAGCTCACTCACTTGGTTCAAGTTTTTGACATCTGCTTGCTGGAGACCACTTGTTTGCCTTGTGGGCCTCTCCAAAGTAGTTTACGACATAGTAATGGTCTCTCTAGTTAGTATAAGCAAGCCCCAGAAGTACATTTGCATATTCTAATTATTAGATACAAATCAATAGGCTCGAGGGGAGGGGATTACACAAGGACATGGATACTGTGAGGTGGGATCATGGGAAACCATTTTACATGCTGCATAGCACTCATGTAATATCCTAGCATAATAAAATCATCAGCTCTTACTAATGAGGACATTTTACCTTTTAGTTTTCATTCATAAAACATTCATTGCCCAACAGAGAAAATTATGCAGAATTTTAATTTTATAAGGAGAAACCGTAAAAAACATAAGACTTGTGGAAGTGTTCTCTTTTGTCCCTTCTTGGTTTTTGTTTGCAAAAAAATATGAAAAATTTTCTGCAGTAAAAGATTAAAATATTAACAAAATTATATATAGCTTTTACTATTTTTAAATGCAAAAATTCATTTGTGTTTCCTACATAAGTAACCAGATTAAAAAATTCTACTATAGACACTTATAAACACAAAAATTAATATTTAAAATGTATTAAATAAAATATTTTATATTTTCAAAATTTTAATTTTATAATGATTTGATATTTTATACTTAAGCTAGTAATGACATTGGCTTTTTGGATCAGGAGACAGGAAATAAGAGATATTAAAGACATGGAAAATTATGCATGGTTCTACAAATATAACATAAATTTAACTTCTCAGTATATCCTAACACATACATTTTTTCTTCTAAAATGGAAGTAAATTGCAACCAAATAAAGCCTTATATTTGTGTATTAGATATTTTAATACTTTACTGCAGAAATATATATACACACACACATATATATACATTATATACACACATAGAACCAAAATGTCAATTTCCTATACTTCTAGCGAACAGAAATGTATATTTATATATGGCATCATAAATTTATAGAAGGGCCTTGGACATCCTCTAGTCCTACGTTTGTACCGTGTGTCTAACTAAAATGAAACACAAAGGCATCAAGTGAAACGCTGAAGGCTACACCTAAGTAGCCGAAGTAAATCCAAAATGTAAATATTCACTTTAAGTACATGCATGCTTACTACACTTTAAAAAGCTTTTACGTCTTGACATTATTGAAATATTCTGCAGATACTTTGCATAGAATCACAGGGCCAGAATAATTTTCAATGTTATTTACTTAGTCTATGTCTTGTCATCACAAATCTGAAAATGGAGCTAAAAATCACAGCCTGTAGGATTCATCCATTCTATTTTTGGAGCCAATGAAGTTTCTTATATTTGGCCAGCCCTCTCTCAAATGCTCAAAATTGGGTAACATTGTTCCTGTGAGGGGAGGTCGAATATCACAGAGGTTATCTTATAAAACCTCATCGTTTTTACAATGCCATGATATATAGACACTTAGATGGGGAGTTTGGAAGAGTAAAATAAAGGTCAATTAGAAAGCTATGCACATGTTCATGTAAAAGATGATGGTGACATTGACTGAGGTTATAATCATGGGGATGAAAAGGCTATTTTTTGAAAATGTCATTCTCCTAATCAAAAAACTTCAGTACTATCCCATTCACATGTTTTAAAGGCCAAACTTCTAAATTGAACTTTCATAAACGTTGTTGAGAATTTGCAGTATTTTTCTTTCATAGAAAAAGAAGCACAATTTTTCTTATAGTAAATGCAAGAAGCTTTTAATCCACTCAAAATTCACTCCACCTGAAATTCACTCTACCTTCCATTCTTTAAAAATATAATCCTTTCTTCAAGTCCCCGCTCAAATCCCTCCTTCTCCAACAAGACATCCCTGGTGAGCCCAGCTGCTTTTATCCCTCCTATCTCTAATCTCTTCAATATTTCTTTGTTTTGTTGTGTTTTTATCAAAGGCACTAACAGATGCTGCCTTTTATGACAGTTAGGGTTATCTATCCATGAACCACTAGATCATGCTTTGCAAGGCATTGTATTCCCTGTGTCCAGCACTGAACTTTGCACCAAGGGCACGTTTAGTAAATATTTTTTTGTAGGATAAATGGAAATAATGAATTCATTACTAGAGTTGATGGTGTCCTCAGAGCAACTGATCTCAGATATATTGTGGCTGAGATCAACAAAAGATGAGACAATGATCGGTTTTATATCTCTTAAAAGCTGAGTCAAACCTTTAATAAATTTACTGTGACTATTACTGTGAAACCTATTCTGTATTTATTTCACTATTAACTCCTCTCCAGTTTTCAGCATAATTTATATGCAACTTACTCTATGAAAACTTCTAAGAACAGTTTGCCTGTTCATTATTTATGCCAATTTCTGTAACCAAAAAGTAAATTATTCCTATTTTGCTTAATTTAATTTTATTATATATCAACCATTTTATAAATATACATAGATACTTTCATAGTTATGTTATATAACATTTACTAATATATATTTTAAAGCACACATAATTTGTATAGTTGCTGTGCAAACACCAGACTATCAAATATTGATAAACTGGTTATTGATAGAATATCCAGTCTCTACATTTGAGAAAGAGATTTTTTCCTTTTAATTACAGATGGAGTATCCCTTATCTGAAATGCTTGAGATAAGAAGTGTTTCAGATTTTGGATTTTTTCAGATTGTGGGATATTTGCATTATACTTAGGTTCAGTATTCCTAATCCAAAATTCCTCAATGAGTACTTCCTTTGAGCATGATATTGGTGCTCAAAAAGTTTCACATTTTGGAACATTTTGGATTTTGGAGTTTTGGATTTGACATGCACAATTTGTATTATTTTCTTATTAATTTTACCACTTTATTGTCTTCCACAGTCAAAGAAAGGTATGAGTCAAAGATACCAAACTTAGAGGGAAGAAAATCCATTAAGGCTACTGTCTATGCATAAACAGAGGAAATATGAAATATCTCCACCTAAGTTATTACAAATTTACATATTAAAGCATGGACAAACTCCCTTTTTCTAAATTGGCAACTATAGTTCCACTCAAGTGACAGGTTTGTGTACAAATAAGAGGATAAGCTGTTAGCAGTTACTGAACACTGAGACCAAATCATAACTCAGGATTGCAAAGTGCTCATAAATGTGGAGAAATATAGTCATTGCCTAATAATTAATTTTAATTTTTTACCAAAATTTAGCTGCTTGTAATTTCATTAAAAGTCACGAATCAAATCAGTATAATTCTTAATTTGCTCTGAAAGGCATTTTCTTTACATTTTCCTAATATCTGTATTATTAAAATATCTTTGGCCTTATATCATTACTAAATAAATGAGATATTTGAAGGAAATGACATTTTAGGAATTCTAAATGAGGGACAGATCTCCTCCATATTCCATAATCCAAAACGGTGCCTTTTTGAGGAAGGATAAAAGTGGAGAAGAAAGGAGACGGGAGCCTGCTTGATGAGATGCAGATGGATTTATAGTGTGGACTGATAGTAAGTCCCAAATCAAATTCTTACTCGTGCTTTTGAGATAGCCTCCCATTAGAACCCCTTTCCTCTCTTCCCATCCTACATACTTAGCATGGCAGAGGGTAGGCAGATGCCAGGTGTATTTTATTATGAGGTCAATGAGTAACAATTCTGTTCCTGTCTCTTTTGAAGCCTCTTATAACATGGCTATACTGTTATAAAGCAATCATATTTTATGCTTTTCCCCAGCCCACGTCCTGAACATTAAGCAAAAGTGGAGACTGAATAATTACATTAAGGATGAATTGCAAAATACTAAAGTCCCTCATGATAGTGCTTAATCCTTTATTGATCAATGTTTCACAAAGGTGCATTGGTCATTATCACCACTGTGCCTTTGGTTAGATCCATTTACCTGCCTGGAACATCCTCTCATTTCTCATTTATCTCACTTGTATCCTACTGATATTGCCAGAACTTGTTGAAGTCCACTTTCTACATGAAACTTTCAATTTTTTTTTTTTTTCTTGAGTGAAGGGGTGGCCTGCCCCTCCACACCTGTGGGAGTTTCTCGTTAGGTGGAACGAGAGACTTTAGAAAAGAAATAAAACACAGAGACCAAGTATAGAGAAAGGAAAGCGGGGCCCAGGGGACCGGCGCTCAGCTTACAGAGGACCCACGCTGGCACCAGCCTCTGAGTTCCCTTAGTATTTATTGATAATTATCTTTACCATCTTAAACATAAGGGAGTGGCTGGACAATAGGCTCATTGTAGGGAGGAAATCAGCAGTAAGACATATGAACAAAAATCTCTGTGACATGAATAAGTTTAAAGGAAAATGCTGTGTCTTGAGATGCATATGCAAACATCTCCATAAACCTTTTAGCAGCATTGCTCCAGCAAGTCCCACCTTATTCCTAAAGGCGGTTCTCTCTTTGCTCAGTAAACAAAGCACACAATAGGTTTTACACGGAGATGTTCCATTGACCAGGGACGGGCAGGAGACAAATGTTTTTCTCTTACTAGAGATTAAGAGAATGGTGATGACCTTTAACCACAAGCAGCCTTTAGGCACTTGTTTAACAAAGCACATTCTGTGCAGCCCAAAATCCTTTAAACCTTAAGTCACCACAGCACATATCTCTTGCAAGGACAAAGTTGGGGGTAGGGTCACAGATTAACAGCATCTCAAATACATAACCAAATGGAGTCTCTTAAATCTACTTCTTTCTATATAGACACAGTAACAGGCTGACCTCTCTTTTCCCCACACTTGAGACAGAGTGTCACTCTTGTCGCTCAGGCTGGAGTGCAATGGCAGGATCTCAGCTCACTGCAACCTCCGCCTCCCGAGTTTAAGGGACTCTCCTGCGTCAGTCTCCCAAGCGGCTGGGATTACAGGCACTTGCCACCACGCCCAGCTAATTTTTTTGTATTTTTTGTAAAGACGGGGTTTCACCATGTTGGTCAGGCTGGTCTCCAACTCCTGAGCTCAGGTGATCCACCCACCTCAGCCTCCCAAAGTGCTGGGATTACAGGTGTGAGCCAAGGCACCTGGCTGCTTTCCAATTTTTTAATCTACTTTAGGTGAATCACATCCTCCTTCTAAATCTTCCTGAATATTGCCTATACCTTGTGATAGAGACAGCAGAGTACAACGCAGTCTTTCCCAAAATATCTTTTTAAAATCCTTATTTGAAAGGAAATGTTGAAGACTTAAAAACTATATTGATGCATGGAAGTCTTTGAAAAGTCCTTGAGTAAATGAAGAAGTTTGTTCAACTTTTTAAAACTGAACATTTCTTAAACTTGTACGATTGCATCTTTATTTCATGTAATAATCTTCTTGCAAAATACACTGGAGAAATAGAAATATATACAAGTTTGGGACCAGACAGACTTGAGTTTAAACCTTACTTCCATGGCTTAATAAACAATCTCATTACATTTACTTAAATCACTTTAAGCTTCTGTTTTTGCATTAGGCAAAAAGAAATGTTTCATACCAGTAGGTATTCCAAAATATGCTTCTTTTACATTGTTTCTCCACAGGTCCTGACATTCAATTGTTTTATGCAGTTTAGTGTGTTTTCTTCTAGGGAGCAGGAAATATGTTGTGTATATCTTTCAAATAATAAGTACAATCTTGCACATGCTAGGTGTGGAATAGATTATTTCTGCCTGAGTAAAACGTTATAGTGTGGCTACATCGTTTAGCATTTCTGATGTAGAAGATATACAACTTTTAGATTCATTGACAAAAAATTTTTATATCAGTTTTAATTTTGAATGTCTGATGTCATTATTCTCTAACATTAACCATACATTTGAGACTTGGTGGATTGTTGGGTTGTCTGTGTAATTTCATGAGTATATTCAATCTCAGTTATTCCCCATGCTGAAACTGCCTTATCATTATTGTTACTGCTAATGCATATCAGAAGATCACACTATTCTGGTGGTGCTGTGACTATAACAATTTCATAATTCAAGATATTTATAAAATCACATTATGGGAGGATTCCTTAAATAGTGGACTCTCTTTAATTGGCATACTCACATCTACAAATAAATAACTGTTTTAGCCAGATATGTACTCTTTATCTCTGAGAAAGTTTGGATTGTAGTTTTGAAAGATGATTCCTTTTGGTTTTGAATTCATTTCTTACAATTAGTCTAATGATCCATTCTTTCCTGGAGGGCTTAATTTGTGAGTTCTCTCCTCCGTAACAACATGAAATCTCCTTGAAAAGAACAAGTTCAGTTTATTTAGACTGAGGCCATTGCAATAAAGAACAAAGTTCAGTTTGTGCTCTTCTCTAAGTGCCATAGATGAAATTATTCTGATTTTCCCCAAGGTTAATGGGCACAGGGTGACATTTCAATAATATTGTAATAATCTAATAATTTCCAGTGCTAATTAGTACAATCCCAAACCATGGGTGAACAAAATTAAAAACTTTTTCTCTGTTTGAGTGTAAGTACCATAACTTCACAACTAATCTAATGGTAAGTGCTTCATTACAGTTTTGCAAACATTAAATTTTACTATAAATATTTGGATAAATTATATTCCAAGCAGTACTAACAGTCAACTCTCATTTTTTCTGCATTGCCCACGTTAGGTACAGCCCCCATACACAGATGAGTGAGGAGCTGCTATGTTCCCTGTGCCTGGTAGGCCAGACCTGGAAACATGAAGGAACATAGACGGGCAATGAGTATAACGAGAAGAACCTGGACTTTGGAGACTAACCTGGATTTGAATCTTGGCTCTCCAAATCACAATTTATTTATCCATGGTGCCTGCCTCACAAAATTTTAGTAAAAATTCAATATGTCTTTACTAAGGATATATTAAAATATGTAATCATTTTACATACATCATGTATATGTAAAATGCCTAGCAGAGTGCCCTGATGCTAAGAGCTCTCGTATATATAGTTCCCTTTTACCATGAAATTTTACTACAGAATCACTTTACAGTCTTATATTTATCAATAATAAGTAATGTAGGTATACTATTTATAGTTCTAAATTACACAGGCCTACTCTTTTTCTCACAGAGTCAGCTGCATATTTGATAGACTCTTTTTCCCATGACTGTGAAACTGCCTCATGAGTGGCAGTGGCCTTTGTGGAGTAAGTATTATCAGAGTGATCTGGGGAAGGATTAAATTGTAATCTCTCCACTGAGCTCCCCCTTTCTGGTTTAATGGTTTAACAAATGGTTTAATGGTTATTAGGATTATGTGCTAATAATATTACTTAAGCTTTTAGAAAGTTTGGAAAGTGAAAAGCTGCTAAGGAATGGAATGAGTTCTTTATGTCCTCAACTAGAAGCTCTTTTCCCCTCCACTACTTGTTTGTGGTATCCTTCAAGAGCTAGTAAGCTTATTAACTTTTCTGCCTCAATAATGTCTGCATAATATATAAACTAAAGAAGCACTGAGTTGGAAAATTGATTTTATGCTTATATTGCTTGAAAATTTCTACCAAGCCTAATAATATTACTATTTTTTTCTCTAAGAGCTACTATTTTCCCTTGCAAAAATAGCAGGAGAGGATTATGTACAGTTCTAATTTTACCACCCTTCTCCCGAATACAATTCTACTAGAAACACTTAATGCTTTATTCTTTTTTATTCTTTAATGACTGCCTAGCATATTGTCTCAGTATTATAAGTCTCTTTCCTTACCAGATTTTCAGTATATGACTAATGAGGGAAGCCAGTCAACTCAGATCATTTTTTATTTCTGAGATATATGTAAAGTTAAATACAAAATACAATTGTGTCAAATTAGTCAGATATTTTTCTTTATCTTCCTTCTAGTTCCAACCTACTCAATTACCTTTACTTCTCTCTACACCTTCTCATGAACCCTAGTGTTGAGCTAAGTGAAATACCTATCAGTGCGCACTCCATACATTATCTACTTCCATGACTTTTCTTATGTTGTTCCTTTCTCAATTTGTCCTTTCTTTACTCTTTACATGTCTTCTACCTATTCTTCAACGTTCTACTAAAACGATATTCTTCCACATAACATTCTTTCATCTATCCATGATTTCTGAATCTCTTTTAATCTTTATAATATTTAATTCAAATACATGGATTATGTCACATTTTATTACATATTTGGAAACTCATGAGTCTGTCTTAACCTTAGTCCTAGTCTATACACCAAATGAAATAAGAAACTATGTCTATGTTATTTAATACTTAGGTTTTCATCCACATGGGGAAAAATAAACCTCTAAGAATCAAACAAAAAATTATTTTAAATAAGGCTAACTTTAATTATACCATAGTCATACCCATATGAACTTAATGTAATAAAATTAATTAATTACTAGTATGTACAGATAAATATAAGGTATGAAAGCCAATTTAAAAAAAAAAAAAAGAACACTTTTGCCCCTGAGGGACAAAATTTTAGTGGAGAAGAAAGATATGTAAGCATTAGATTAGTACAAATCAAGGTTGATAGACACTTAAACAAGTACAAACAGAGCACTTGATAATATCGAGAGGAGAGATCATTTCATCTTAAAATTCATGATAATATAAAGCATTCCTTTTTAAATGAAATTGAAGAAGGTCATCTCTTTAGAGAGTAGAAGGGTTTCTATCCCTCATCAGTATTGAGAACAATACAGTTTTGAAAATAAAGAAATATAAATTTAACATCTAAAAGAATCTCAAGTGCTCGCTTTGGCAGCACATACACTAAAAGAATCTCAAACATTCCTAAGGCAAACGTTTCAGTTAAAGGGGGTTAACTAGTATATTTAAAATGCAAACACTTCTTTGTGAAGCATGTTGAAATTAAAAATAATAAAGCCAAACTATCTGGAATTTCATATATTTAAAAAAATATATATTTTCCTGCTACAAGGCCAAATATATTTCTTTCTTTCCAGTCCTAAAATATGCCCTGTATCATCAGTGTAGTTTGTAGGTCTGTTCATCAAAAGTGTGGGAAGTATCTCATGCCAGAATGCATTTACTGTTCCCCTATCAAGTGATCACCATTACAATATTGGCTTTAGAATTATTAGCTTCTGTACCTGTATCTGACCTTAACTTTAACTACAAATGTAGGAAAAGTTTTGACAAGGCATACAGTTTTGACAAGTTACCTCACACTTCTGGGTCCTAATTTTATCTGTAAATGCTAATTATGTTACTTACTACTCTTGGATGATAATTTTGATAATATGTTGCATTAGAAAATTATTAGTTTTATAGTGATCGATTGATGAGGAAATTCTCTGAAAGTGATGCTTCTTTACAAGAAAAGCACCCAGGCTGGAAACAATATAAACATTATAAAAACATGTGAATTAACACTGTCAATTCACATTATTTTTCTTAATATACTTTTAGTTTACTGAATTCATATGCTTGCTAGGAGCTAGAAGCTTTATATATATTCCCACTTTATACGACAATATAAGAAGATCAAACTATTATATCCCACAGGGAAAATATTTTAAAACTTTCACAATTGCAGGTTTTTCCCTTAACACAATTTCTTGATTATAGCATTTAAGCTATTATACTGCTATCTATCTATCTATTAAATTTTATCTACCTATTTATCTATCCATTTCTATAGCTAGACTATAATCTATTCAAGACTAGTATCTGACTTTAGTTTCTACTACTAGTTCCTAATGCAATGGTACAGTGTGTGGCATGCGTACATACTCCTATGGTGTGTGCTAAGGAAAGAAATTAACAAGTTGTTTTCTCCCATGTTGTATAGTCCCAGTACTACTTGCTCTCAGACACTAGTGAATAATTTATTACTGTTCATAGTTTAAAGAATGCTGATAATTGAGTGTATTGGTTTGTTATTGCCATGTAACAAACTACCACAAACTTAGCAATTTAAAACAGCCCATATTTATTAATTCACAGTTTTGTATGTTAGAAGTCTGGCACTGTGTGGTTCTCTCCTCAGGGTATCACAAAGAAGAGATCAAGTATTAGCTAGGTTAAGTTTACCTGTGCAATCCCTATATCTTAGCTAGGAATATTTGGAAACAGTGGAGGTTCATGTATTCTTCGCTGATTATTTATGGTTTTGAAGGCCAAAGAGGTTTCAATAAACTGTGTAGATATGCCTCGCAGCTGGCGCAAAATTTTTGGTGAAGTATTTCCTTAATTTGGGGAGGTATGTGTGATGCATGTTAAAATAAAAGTAAAAACTACTCAATGGAGAGCATCTCAAAATATGATTTTCATGCAAAGAAAATAAGCTAAAAATCTTTATTATTATTCAATTCAATGTGGAAATTTTTTTTTTTTAAGATGGAAAATTATGCCACAGAGTCATTAATCTGCATAGCACGTAACTCTCTAATTGCATTTAGAGGAATAAAATAAAGTTTGCCAACAACGAAAAAGGGGGACCAGAAAATTTGTTGACAGCATATCCAATGAACACAGTTTCGGACAATAGGATGCATGTTAAGCCTGACTGGATCTATTCATTCTCCTGTCAACAGCTGGCATGCCTCCTTCACAATGGCAGAAAAGCTACAGGAAGTTTCTCTGTTTGGCAAACAACATGTTGAGACATTTTCTTGTCTCTCTATGCTCCTTACTGTACATTGAGATATTTTTCTAGAGAATAAGTGAAGAAATTATGCTATTACTGTAGAGTGACAAGTAATTTACACTATATAAAGGAACAGTACAGATATTGTTTTATTCACACTAAAAACAAATAATTGGAAGAATTTCTATGTAACTATGAAAACTAGAAATAAATGGTGCTAAAATGTGCAAAAGATGATACATTTTCAGGCACGTATTACAGAGTTTCACTCAAAGTATGACTAGTATGTGAAATGCTGGTACTCAGTTGTGAATGATTTTCACTGCAATGGCTAGGTAGGAAAACTTACTATTAATAACTTTTGAATCTTATATCCCCATTTCTGAAGAGCTGACCACTCTGGAGATTTGTTTCACTGTGGTTAACATTGTACCACTCATTTACTTACTTGTCAGGGGTTTTATTCAGTTAATACCTTTTTGTAAATAGTTACACCTTAAAAGTTTTAAAATGATCAGATTTTATTTGATTGTTTACTACTTCACTTTCAAAAAAAATGTATTACAGAAAAGCAATACGTTGACATTAGTTTATGTTTGAAATAACTTGAAATACCACCAAAACTTAACGGATCAGATAACTTCCAGTTGACATTAGCAAGCTTTCTAATGATGTAATTTCTTCTTTTTAAAATCCCTTTATAATTCCCTCTGACTTTTTTAACATCAAAATTATATTCTTCTCAAATAATAAAATATGTTGTTTTCTACTACATATAAATGATTTATCTACACAGTAGTTTTTCTTATTTCTGAGTTAGATACCTGCTAGGCTTACATTTGCAACTTGTATAGAAAAATGTGCTTGCTTAGATTCACAGCATATTTGAATATCTATAGCATTACTGGACTGTGATGATTGCTGCTGCTTCCTTACATCTTCATTCAAGAAGGATATTTGGAATTTGTTAAATATTTGCTCTAATAAAGCCAATTGCATTTAGATAAATAAAACAAAGTTTCATCAGGAAAATAGGATCCTAGAGCTTGCAGCTTTTCAGTACATTCTTTTCAAATTTTTAGTGATTTATAAAAGCGTCTACAAGGTGAAGTCAAAGGCAGATAAACCTGAGATATAATCTCTTGCCAACAATTTTGGCTCAAGAACTTCGTATACATGGTTTAAATATTCCTTAGAAGTCTTACTACATTATTAATTTTATGATTGGTGATATCTTTTAAAATATTCAATCATATAATCATATTTCATCTATCTATTCAATGAACTTTTACTACTTACCTAATATGCAATTAACATATTTCTTTCTTTCTTTCTTTTTTTTTTTTCTGAGAGGGAGTCTCGCTCTGTCACCCAGGCTGGAGTGCAGTGGCGCGATCTCCGCTCACTGCAAGCTCTGCCTCCGGATTCAAGCCATTCTCCTGCTTTAGCCTCCGGAGTAGCTGGGACTACGGGCGCCCACCACCACGCCCGGCTAATTTTTTTGTATTTTTAGTAAAGACAGGGTTTCACCATGTTAGCCCGGATGGTCTTGATTTCTTTGCATTGGTAATTCAGAGCTAACACAGCAAACAAAACCTCTTGCCTTCATGGAAAGTGCATTTTAAAGAGAAGGAAATAATAAACAAGAGATATATTGTTAAGATATGTAATGTATCAGATGGCCATATAAACTATGAAGAAAAATAAATCAGGGATGGCAGAAAGGGATTGAAGGCAGAAGCTGCAGTTTTAAACAGGGTCATCATGGAGGGTCTCACTAAGAAGGTGAGCAAGACCTGAAGCAGTTGAGGAAGAAGCTGTGTTTTTCTGTAAGAGAGAGAGCATTACAAGTAGAAGGAATAACAAGATCAGGACTGCAGAGATGGGAATATACTTTCTGTATTGCAGGAGCAACAAAAAGACTTGGGTAACTGGATGTCAGTGAGGAAGAGGCTGAATACTAGAATCTGAGGTCTGAAATTTAACAAAGGGTCTGATTACAGAAGACTCAGTAAACCCCGGGAAGATTTTGACTGTTTCTACAGGTGTGTCGAGATGCCATTCAAGGCTGCCCTGACATACGAAGAAACTTTTACAACAATCTTTTGTCTCACCATGGTTTCTCCTAGTTTTTTGTTGGTTCCTCAGATATATGTTACCTTTATTCTTCTGAAGTTTCGGAGTATTTGATTTTGGTGGAGGAAATGAGGAACTCTACTAGTTTGTCATCTTGTCAGAACTTGAAGTGCAAAATTTCATTAAAATATGTATTTTTTCAGTTTTATTTCAAGTTCGGGGGTACATGTGCAGGTTTGTTATATAGGTGAACTTGTGTCATGGGGATTTGTTCTACAGATTATTTCGTTACCCAGGTATTAAGCCTAGTGCCCATTAGTTATGTTTTCCAATCCTCTCCCTCTTCCCACCCTCCACCCTCCAGTGTCTGTTGTTTCCTTCCATATGTCCATGTGTTCTCATAATTTAGCTCCAACTTATAAGTGAGAATATGCTATATTTGGTTTTCTGTTCCTACATTAGTTTACTAGAGATAACAGCTTCCAGCTCCATCCATTTTCCTGCAAATAATATGACCTTGTTCTTTACTATGGCTGCATAGTATTCCATGATGTATTTGAACCACATTTTCTTTCTCTTTTAAAATTCCCAACTTTTAAGTTAAATGGTACATGTGCAAGATATGCAGGCTTGTTACATAGGTAAATGTGTACCATGTTGGTATGGTGCACAGATCATCTTATCACCCAGGTGTTAAGCCAGCATCCATTTTTCTTCCTGATGCTCTCTCTCCTCCCAACCCACACCCTCCAACAGGCCCCAGTGTATCTGGTTACCTGACATGTGTCCATATGTTCTTATCATTTGGCTCCCACTTATAAGTGAGAACACATGGTATTTGGTTCTCTTTTTCTGAATTAGTTTGCTAAGGACTCCAGCTCCATCCATGTCCATGCAAATAACATGATCTCATTAATTTTTTTGGCTGTATAGTATTCTATGGTGTATATGTACCACATTTTCTTTATCCTAACATTGATGGATGTTTAGGTTGATTCCAAGTCTTTGTTATTGTGAATAATGCTGCAATGAACATTCATATGCATGTATCTTTATAATAAAATGATTTATATTCCTTCAGGCATATACCCAGTAGTGAGAGTGTTGGGCTAAATGGTATTTCTGTCTCAAGGTCTTTGAGGAATCACCACATTGTCTTCCACAAGGATTGCTAACTTATACTCCTACCAACACTGTAAAAACACTCCTTTTTCTCCACAATCCTGCCAGCATCTGTTCTTTATTGACTTTTTAATAATATCTATTCTGAGTGGCATGAGACGGTATCTCATTGTCGTTCTGATTCCTATTTCTCTAATAATCAGTGCGGTTGATCTTTATTCGTGTTTTTTGGCTACATGTATGCCTTCTTTTGAGAAGTGTCTGTTCATGTCCAATGCCCACTTTTTAAAGTTTTTGTTTTTGTTTTTGTTTTTCTTGTGAGTTTGTTTAAGTTCCTTATAAGTGCTGGATATTAGACTTTTGTCAGATGGATAAATTACAAAACTTTTCTCCCATTCTGTAGGTGGTATTTTTACTCTGTTGATACTTTCTTTTGCTGTGCAGAAGCACTTTACTTTAATTAGATCCCATTTGTCAATTTTTGCTTTTGTTGCATAACTTTTGATGTTTTTTCATGAAATATTTGCCTATTCCTATGTCCTGAAGGGTATTGCCTAGGTTTTCTTCAAGAGTTGGTTTAGTTTTCCATTTTCCATTTAAACCTTTAATTTATCTTGAGTTGATTTTCATATGTGGTGTAAGAAAGGGGTCTAGTTTCAATCTTCTGCATGTGGCTAGCTAGTTCTCTGAGCACCACTTATTGAACAGGGAATCTTTTCCCCATTCCTTGTTTTTGTCCTTTTTCAAAGATCAGATGGTTATAGTTGTTCAGTCTTATTTCTGGGCTCTCTATTCTGTTTCATTGGTCTATGCGTCTGTTTCTGTAACCAGTACCATGCTGTTTTGGTTACTGTAGCCTTGTAGTACAGTTTGAAGTGAAATAGCATGACGCCTTCAGGTTTGTTCTTTTTGCTTAGGATTGTCTTGGCTATTCGGGCTCTTTTTGGCTTCATATGAATTTTAAAATATCTTTTTCTAATTCTGTGAAGAATGCCAATGTGAGTTTAATGGGAATAACATTGAATCTATAAATTGCTTTGAGCAGTGTGGTCATTTTCATATTAATTATTCCTGTCCAGGAGCATGAAATGTTTTTCCATTTGTTTGTGTCATTTCTGATTTATTTGAGCAGGTGGTTTATAGTTTGTCTTGAAGAGATCCTTCACTTCCCTTGTTATCTCCTAGGTATTTTATTATTTTGGTGGCATTTCTGAATGGGAGCTTATTTGTGATTTGGTGTTGAGCTTGTCTGTTATTGACATATAGGAATGCTACTGGTTTTTACATATTTATTTTTATCTTGAGACTTTGTTAAAGTTGTGTATCAGTTTAAGCAGCTTTTCGATTGAGATGATGGAGTTTTCTAGATACAGCATTATGTCATCTGCAAACAAAGATATTTTGACTTCCTGTCTTTGTATTTGAATGTCTTTATTTCTTTCTTTTACCTGATTGCCCTGGCTAGAACTTCCAACACTATTTTGAATAGGATTCTTGACAGTAGACAAGCTTGTCTTGTGCCGATTTTACAAGAGGAGTGCTTCTGGTTTTTGCCACTCAGTATGATATTTGCTGTGGGTATGGCATATATGGCTCTTATTATTTTGAGGTATGTTGCTTTAATACCTGGTTTATTGAGAGTTTTTAATATGAAGGGATGTTAAATTTTATTGAAGGCCTTTTCTGAATCTATTGAGATAATCACATGGATTTTGTTTTTAGTTCTGTTTATGTGATGAATCACATTTATTGATTTACATATGCTGAATCAGCCTTGCTTCCTGAGGATTTGTGTATGTTGAACCATCCTTGCATCCTACTTGATCATTGCAGATAAACTTTTTGATGTGCTGTTGGATTCAGTTTAGCAGTGTTTTGTTGAGTATTTTCACATAGATGTTCACCAACAATATTGGCCTGAAGTTTTCTTTTTTTCTTGTATCTCTACCAGGTTTTGGTGTCAGAATGATTATGGCCTCATAGCATGAGTTAAGGAGGATTCTTTCCTTTTCATTTTTTTTTTTTTTTTGGAATAGTATCAGTAGGAATGGTACTGGCTCTTCTTTGTACCTCTGGTAGAATTCACCCATAAATCTATCTGGCCTTGGGCTTTTTTTGGTTATTAGGCTATTTATTACTGCCTCAGTTTCAGAACTCATCATTGCCCTATTCAAGCATTCCGTTTCTTCCTGGTTCAGTCTTGGGAGACTGTATGTTTCCAGGAATTTGTTCCTTTCTTCTAGATCGTCCAGTTTATGTGAATAGAGATATTTATAGTACTCTCTGATGGTTGTTTGTATTTCTTTGGGGTCAGTGGTGATATCTCCCTTATCATTTCTGATTGCATTTATTGGAATATTCTTTCTTTTCTTCTTTATTAGTCTAGCTATGACTCTATTTTATTTTAATTTTTTTAAAACAGCTTCTGGATTTCAGTTTTTGAAGAGTTTTTCGTGTCTCTATCTCCTTCAGTTCTGCTCTGATCTTGATTATTTCTTACCTTCTGCTAGCATTGGGATTTGTTTGCTCTTGGTTCTCCAGTTCTTTTGTTGTGATGTTAGAATGTAAATTTGAGATCTTTCTAGCTGTTTGATATGGGCATTTAGTACTATAAATTTCTCTCTTGACACTGCTTTAGCTGCATCGCAGTTAATCTGGTATGTTGTTTCTTTGTTGTCATTAGTTACAAAGAACTTGTTTGTTTCTATCTTAATTTCATTATTTACCCAAAAGTCATTCAGGAGCAGGTTATTCAATTTCCATGTAGTTGTATGGTTTTGAGTGAATTTCTGAATCTTGAGTTCTAATTTTATTGTACTGTGGTCTGAGGGACTGTTTGTTATGATTTCAGTTATCCTGCATTTGCTGAGGTGTGTTTTACTTCCAATTATGTGATTTATTTTAGAGTAAGTGACATGTTCCACTGAGAATAATGCACATTCTGTTGTTTTTGGGTAGAGAGTTCTGTAGATATCTAACAGGTCAACTGGATCCAGAGCTGAGTTCAGCTCCTGAGTATCCATGAATTTACTGTCTCAATGATCTAGTATTGTCAGTGGGATGTGAAAGGCTCATACTATTACTTTGAAGAAGCCTAAGTCTCATTGAAGGTCTCTAAGAACTTGCTTATGAATCTGGGTCCTCCTCTATTGGGTGCATGTATATTTAAGATAGTTAGCTGTTTTTGTTGAATTGAACCCTTTACCTTTATGTAATCCCCTTCTTTGTCGTTTGTTCTTTGTTGGTTTAAAGTCTGTTTTGTCAGAAACTAGGATTGCAACCCCTGCTTTTTTCCTGTTTTCTATTTCCTGGGTAAATATTCCTTCAAAGCCTATGTGTGTCTTTGTATGTGACAGGAGTCCCTTGAAGAAAGCATACCAATGGGTTTTAGTACTGTACCCAGCTTGCCATTCTTTGTCTTTTAAATGGGGCATTTATCCCATTTACATTTAAGGTTAGTATTTTTATGTGTGTATTTGATCCTGTTATCATGATGCTATTATAACTGGCTATTTTGCAGACATGTTTATGTGGTTGCTATATAGTGTTAACTGGTCTGTACTTCAGTTTTTGTTGTTGTTGTTGTTGTTGCTGTTTTAAGTGGCTGGTCCTTTCCATACTTAGTGCTTCCTTCAGGAGCTCTTGAAACATAAGTCTGGTGATAATAAATTCCCTAAACATTTTCTTGTCTGAAAACGAACTCTTTCTCTTATGAAAGGATCTCCTCTCCTTTGTTTTTGAAGCTGAGTTTGTCCAGATATGAAATTCTACATTGGAAATTATTTTCTTTAAAACGTCACATTTTGCCCTCCAATCTCTTTGGGTTGTAGGGTTTCTTCTGAGAGTTCCACTGTTAGTCTGATGGGCTTCTGGGCTTCCCTTTGTCAGTCACCTGCCCTTTCTCTCTGGCTGCCCTTAACACTTTTTCTTTCATTTTGACCTTGGAGAATCTGATGATTATGTGTCTTGGGGAGGATCTTCTTATGTAGTATCTTACTGGGGTTTTCTACATTTCCTGAATTTGAATGTTGGCCTTTCTTGCTAGGTTGGGGAAGTTCTCCTGATAATATCTTGAAGTATGTTTGTTAAATTGTTTCCATTATCTTTGTATCTTTTGGGTACCCCAATCAGTCATAGATTGTGTCTCTTTAGATAATCCCATATTTCCTGAAGGCTTTGTTCATTCTTTTTCTCTGTTCTTGTCTGGCTGTCTTATTTCAGAAAGGTAGTCTTCAAGTTCAGAAAGTCTTTCCTCCTCTTGACCTATTCTGCTATTAATCTTGTAATTGCAATGGGAAATTCCTGTAGTGTGCTTTTCAGCTTCATCAGGTTGGTTACGTTCCTCTATATTCTGGCTATTTTGCCTGTCAGCCCCTGTATTGTTTTACCATGATGTTTAGGATATTTGCATTGGGTTACAACATGCTCCTTTAGCTCAGCAAAGGTTGTTTTTATCTGCATTTTGAAGCTTACTTCTGTCATTTCAGCCATGTCAGCCTCAGCCCTGTTCTGAACCCTTGCTGGTGAGGTGCTTCAGTCATTTAGATGAAAGGGGACACTCTGGCTTTTTGAGTTTTCAGTGTTTTTGCAATGGTTCTGTCTCATATTTGTGGGCTTATCTACCTATGATCTTTGATTTTGCTTACTTTTGGATGGGTTTTTTTGTGGGTTTTGTTGTTGCTTCCTTTTCTGTTTGTTTGTTTTAGCATTGCTGCAGCTTGCTGCAGGTTGGTTCTAGACTCTAGTCACCTCATTTTTTCCCATACCTGGAGGTATCAACAGTAAAGACTGCGAAACAGCAAATATGGCAGCCTGTCCCTTTCTCTGGAAGCTCTATTCCAGGGGATTCTGACTGGTTGCCTGCCTGCACCCACCTGTAGGAGGTGGCTGGAGACCTTGGCCTTCAGCTCCCAATCATTTAGGGCTCTCCAAGGCCCACAGTCTGGACCAGCTGAGATATTTGAACAGCCAAGGTGGTGGTCACCTCCGTTGTTCTCAAGACACTCTCTCCCAGAGAGAAATTAGAACTGTTGACTGTTGAACATGGACAGAGTGGACAGAAGCCCTGGCTGGAAGGACACTCCCATGAGGAGGAGTGGATCAGGGCCCCCCTTAAGGAAGACAAACAGCCCTGCCATACTGAGGAACCACCTCTGCCCATTGACTTGGACTCTCCAAAGTCCACAGGCTGGAATGGCTGAGTTGTCTAAACAGCCAAGGTGGCAATCTGCCTTTCCCCCAGGGCACTCTGTCCCAGAGATAAATCAGTGCTCTATTTATAGAATATATGCAGGCAGACATGGCTGGAGACCCCAGCTGGGAGGTCCCACCCACTGAGAAGGAATGGACCAGGGTCCTGCTTACCAAAGCACGCCAGCCACAGTTTGGCAAAGCAGCTATACTGCACTGTTGGAACCCTTCCTTTTCCAGACCATTTGGACTCTCCAAAACCCAGAAGCTGGAATGGCTGATTGAATTAAATAGCAGATATGGTGGCCTGACCCCTCCCCTCCTCCATCTCCTCTCAGGCAGGCTCCACCCTGTTGCTGGTGGATGTCCTGGATTCCAAGCCAGTGGGTCTTATCCTGTGACAGGCTATGGAAGTTGGGCCTAAAGACTAGCACTGCTTGGGTCCCTGGATTGAGATCCCTTCCTAGGGGTATCTCCTAGGAAGGACCTCCTGTCTTGCTTGAGCTGCAGACACCATTGCCAGGATTCCTGGGGCTGGTGTATGTAAAGCTCCTAGATCTCTACATGTGCCTGAGCATGTGGTCTCCTGAGACTTTGCCCAGCTTAGTGTGTCAGACCCTAGTGGCATGGGCCCATGAAGGGACCTCCTGATCCATGGTTTGCAAAGCTCTGTGGTAGATGTGTGGTTTCCCAGGATCACACAATCACTCCCTGCTTCCCTTTGCTGGGGTTGGAGATCCCTTGACTCTGTTGCTCCTGGATGGGTTGTTGCTCCTGAGTGTGCCATTGCCCCACCCTGCTTTTCTTCATTCTGGGTCTGGGATCTGTTCTAGCCCCTCTTCTTTCCATTTGGGCTATTTTTTAATGTGATAACATTTTCTCTCAGATTTATAATTTCCAAATGTACCTTGTTGACTCTCAAATATATATCTCCAATTCAGACATCTTTCTCTTAAGCTCCATTTTTTACATATGTTAATTGCCAACCTAAATTTTCCACTTTGATTTTAATAGGCTTTAGAAACATAACATATTCAAAGGGGAACTGTTGATTTACCTCTTGTTACTCTCTGTTATCACAGTTTCTGTAAAATGGGGTCTTCATGAACTCAGTGATCAGGGGACTGGAAGTTTCTATGTGGCTGAAGAACAGATGTAACAGAATGAGTCTTGAAAAAAAGACTGTGTAGAATGTTAGATAATAGATTTCAAGATTTCTGATATAGAGTACAGGGGATGTCAGGGACCTGCTATTGGCTGTGGATTTCGTGGAGGTATAAACATTGGGATTAAGAAAAATGAGATTGAGTTGTTACTGAGGTCGATAAGTCAACTGTTATCACTAAGGACGATGGTAGGACTTGGGACAGAGAGAAAGATTTTGAACCAGGTTTCAATTTATAAAATGAATTTAGTCATCTGGCCAGGAGGTAGTCAGTGACAGTGATGAGAAAGATCAGAGGGTAGGACAGTTAAATGGCAAGGGATTCAGAAGAGATCATTTTACTCCATATTGGAGGAGTAATGGTTTGACACTGTTTTTAAGGAGCTAAGCAATAATAACTGGTTGTAATAGGACTTGATATGTGAAAAAATAAATCTCCAGTTGAAAGGACTACAGGAAGTGCAAGGTCCTCTACAGAAAGCTAGAATTTAATAAACGCTAAGATTCTTCTATAAAGAAGTTGAGTGCATATATATTTAGGATAGTTAGCTCTTCTTGTTGAATTGATCCCTTTACCATTATGTAATGGCCTTCCTTGTCTCTTTTGATCTTTGATGGTTTAAAGTCTGTTTTATCAGAGACTAGGATTGCAACCCCTGCCTTTTTTTGTTCTCCATTTGCTTGGTAGATCTTCCTCCATCCCTTTATTTTGAGCCTATGTGTGTCTCTGCATGTGAGATGGGTCTCCTGAATACAGCAAACTGATGGGTCTTGACTCTTTATCCAATTTGCCAGTCTGTGTCTTTTAATTGGACCATTTAACCCATTTACATTTAAGGTTAATATTGTTATGTGTGAACTTGATCCTGTCATTATGATGTTAGCTGGTTATTTTGCTCATTAGTTGATGCCGTTTCTTCCTAGCATTGATGGTCTTTACAATTTGGCATGTTTTTGCAGTGGCTGGTACCTGTTGTTCCTTTCCATGTTTAGTGCTTCCTTCAGGGTCTCTTGTAGGGCAGAGACCTACAAGTGGTGGTGGCAAAATCTCAGCATTTGCTTGTCTGTAAAGGATTTTATTTCTCCTTCACTTATGAAGCTTAGTTTGGTTGGATGTGAAATTCTGGGTTGAAAATTCTTTTCTTTAAGAATGTTGAATATTGGCCCCCACTCTCTTCTGGCTTGTAGAGTTTCTGCCAAGAGATCAGCTGGGCTGATCTCTGATGGGCTTCCCTTTGTGGGTAACTCGACCTTTCTCTCTGGCTGCCCTTAACATTTTTTCCTTCATTTCAACTTTGGTGAATCTGACAATTATGTGTCTTGGAGTTGCTCTTCTAGAGGAGTATCTTTGTGGCATTCTCTGTATTTCCTGAATTTTAATGTTGGCTTGCCTTGCTAGGTTAGTGAAGTTCTCCTGGATAATATCCTGCAGAGTGTTTTCCAACTTGGTTCCATTCTCTCCGTCACTTTCAAGTACACCAATCAGGTGTAGATTTGGTCTTTTCACATAGTGCCATATTTCTTGGAGGCTTTGTTTGTTTCTTTTTACTCTTTTTTCTCTAAACTTCTCTTCTCACTTCATTTCATTCATTTGATCTTCAATCACTGATGCCCTTTCTTCTGGTTGATCGAATCGGCTACTGAAGCTTGTGCATTTGTCATGTAGTTCTTGTGTCATGGTTTTCAGTAATATATATTGCAGCTAATAAATACCTAGAAATTTTGACATCCTTCTAAGGGAAACTCATGTCTCCTTTACAATTGTCTAGTCTACAGTTATAATAGAATTGCTGTTTGCTTAATGCTTTTGAAATATTTTGCATGGCAATTTCCTGGAAATATCTGTATGTTTTATAGAATATATTGGAAAAATAATCAGTGGATATCTATAAAATCTTCATTTTTGCTAGTTAAATGTACATTCATGAAATAAGAAGAAAAAAATTATAAATGAGTTCGGAGTTAATAAACTATGAAGTTTGAGTTTTATATTGGAAGAGTACCGTTTTCCTACCTGAAATATTCTACAGGCTGCAATCATTTACTTTAGAATTAAACAGTATTTTACAGAAGTTTTAAAATGCTCAATTATAAGCAAATTATTTGTTTTGGCCAATTCAGATAGGTAAAATGATTTTTCATCTCAAAGCAGAGTAAATTTTTGTCTTAAACATAAAATTAGAACTTTTACTATGTAGAAGACAGCCTACACTACATTATTTGTGTGCAAAATGTGTTTGACCCTTCTAAGAGGATCACATTCACACTATGTTTTCATACAGATATTTCTTTGGCATATGATTTTACTTATAGTAGTATAGGCCAATTATCACACTTTTTTTGTCGAAGTTGAAGGTAATATTAAAAAGATAGAGTAAATTGTTACAGGAAGAAAAAATGTTAAATCTGTTCAATTTCTAAAAATATCTGCAACTTTTCTCCATGAATATACTTTTCAGTAGCTACCTTATCACCTTTTTGACTATTTATTTAAAAAAAAATACATCATGTCAGTTTGGGAAGAATTTGAATTGCTGTGCAGTGTTCAAAGTGTCTATTGTCAAACCAGTTCTTTTTGTTCTCGTCATGGCAGAATTTTGTAATAATAGGGTATTGTTTCAGTTAAATGTATGAAATAGAGAAAGAGACTGCAGCATAGCACACAAGGTTCTGGTTGAATCTTCACGGATTCAGTAAGAAAAGATGTAAACTAATTTAGAGTTAAACATTGCTGCTTTTATACAAGAAAAAAAAATCCAGATATTTGAGCTTTCACTGTCTAGTCCCCGCCACTGCTTTTTATTTATTTATTTATTTATTTTTTTAGAAATAGTCACAAGTACTCTTTAAAAATTCCAAAGCATTCCTATTCAAAGAATTGATCTTTGAAATGTTTATTCACTAAACTAGTATAAAGTACATAAACTATTCTGAGAGGATCTATGTTCCAACATGAAATTATTTAAAAAGTTAACCCCTTTTTATGCTCCATGTGGATGACTCAGCATACCTGTTCCTTAGGCAAGCACCCTGCATTTCCCTTTCTCCCACATACTTCTGGAAAACACACAGCTGTCAGATTTTTCCAGTGATAGTATTATCAGTTTAAATGTGTTTTGTGTTTATGGATAACTATACAAGTTTTCCAAATGAAATGTGAATTCACATGTTATTGGAAAGTAAGGCTAAGAAAAGGGCCTTGTGTTAGAATGAAGAATCTCTTTGAATTTGACTTATTTCACACTGTGAGCAAATGTCACATTCAAACATAAATCTCTGAGGAAATCTCTGGAGACAGTACTGAAAATTTCACTTCTTGGTCTATGATTTATCCTTCTAATTTTAAGTCACTTTGTCAAAAATATATTGAAGAAAACAGAATGTAAAGGTGTCTGAATTATTAAAAATGTTTCAGACACTAGCTAAATGTAAATTACAATACACATTCAAGGATTTCTGTATAATCATTTAACTATCTGCATGGAATTTTCTCCTTCCACTTACACCTTTCTATACTCTATCATAACTAATACCCTCTGTGATCTTGACAATATCCTCTTTCAACTTGATTACCTATGTTTAAAATAAAAATGATGCTTTCCTATAGGCTAAATAATTATGGTGGGTGAAATGGAAGTTAATCTTATAATGTATTTTGAACTCTCAAAACAGAGTGATAAGTAAGCACTAGACACTGGAAAATAATAAGTCAGACAGTTCCTGTACCTGACCACAATTTGAATATTATAGACCTAGTAAATTATCAGTGGTCCTTAATATATAAAGTTAATGACTTTATATATTTTATATATATTTTATTGTCACTCTATTAGGATCATTAGTCACTAAAGTCAGCAACAACAACAACAAAACTCCTTAGAAATTGAAAGACTAGAGATTTGTTCTGAATTCTGCATTTAAAAATATGTCATAGTGCATATTCTATTGGAACTCACTTAACACTATTCCAAAGTAACTGCAAAGATTGTTATGTAGCCTAAGGTTTAGAAATTTATATCAATTTACATTTTTATATATATTAGTTATCCCTAAACACCCTTAACTATAAAGTTTGTATAAAAACAGGTAAATCAACTTCTGACATAGTATAAGCTAAATCACTGAGACTAATATTGAAACTTCAAAGTATGCAAAAAGTACTAGAAATTATATAGAAATATACATAATTAATAAAATTTTATAAAACAAAATGTAAGATTGAAACCTATTTGAGAATTTTAATGTACAATAAAATTTTATTATAATTATTATGAAATGATGGGTGTTGTGGCTCATGTCTGTGACCTCAGCACTTTGAGATGCAGAGGTACAGTGATAGTACAGTCCCTCAAGTGAGGAACACTTGAGCCCAGAAGTGCGATATCAGCCTGGGCAACAAAGTGAGACCCTAGTCTCTACAAAAAAATTAAAAATTAGCCAAGCTTGGTGGCATGCCCCTGTAGTTTCAACTATTCAGGGAGCAGAGACAGGGGGATCACGTGAGTCGGGGAGATTGAGACTGCAGTGAGCCATTGTTACACAATTACACTTCAGCCTGGGTGACAGAGAAAGACTCTGTCTCTCTCCATATATATTATTACGAAAATAAAAATATGCATATCATTTTCTTATCTGGAAATTTGTTTTAATGTATATATTGCCAGTTATTAAGCTCCTAGTGTTTTCGGAAGATTGCTGAGAAACTGAGAGCTGTGGATTCTGCAGCAATTATTACTAGCTTGAGCCAGGGGAAAGTTACTTAACCCGAGTTTCACTTCCCTCAGAGGTTTTTTTTTTTTTTTTATCACAACTAAATAAAATAATGTCTATGAGCCACTTAGTACAGTCCTTAGTACTAATAAATGTTAATTGCTAGTGTTTCTAATATTTCAATTATTATAAACTGGAGAGAAACACAACAGAGAACAAACAACTGTCTCTAATCCAGAATAATATTTGCTAATTGTCATGAATTTGGTGTATATCCAGCACCTCCTTTCCAACAATTAGAGTCATTGTTTTGGTTTACTTCTTTAGTCAGAGTGATTGTGAAGGGTTAGATAAGATGAAATGAGAAAAATATGCCTCATGAAAAAAGGATAAAGAGTTCTGAAAACCCTGTTTCATGCCTGCAAGGGTAAGCATAGAACATATTAGGAAATGTTCTGTTAACTAAGATGCTGCTGAAACATTTGTAATACAGAATTAAATTGTGGATGATATCTCAATTAACATTTCCTGGGCAGATAATTTTATATATATATATATACACACACACACACATAGATATATATATCTATGTAGATATAAATATACAATTATATTTATATACACACATGCACAAATAGACACATTTATTACATACACACATGTGCATTCATTACATACACATGGTTGTAATATATATGTGTGTGTATGTAATAAATGTACCTATTTGTGCATGTAAAATATAAATATATACACATATTAACATGTATAATATAAATATATACACATATATATGCACACGTGCATATGTGTATATATTTATATACATATATATATAAACAATGCCTTCACCTTCATTGTAATAATACCCCACTGAAATAGTAACTGATATCTCTGCTAAGTAAAGATGCTAATTGGTGTCAAATATATTATCTATGCTTAAGTAAATATACTAAATGGTATCAAAAATGCTAATTTCTTTTGGTCGTAATACTGCTAACTTTTCTTACTACCTAGTAGTTTTGAACATGTTCAACATTTTTTCTCCTCGAACTGAGGGTAACATGAATGAAACAATGAAATAAAGGAGAAATCTGATTTTTACAATATCTATAATACCTTTTATTATTTGCCCTCCTTTTGAAGTGCTGCATAATTTCCACTGGCAATAGTAGGAATCCTGTTTGTAGATAAAAACAATGTTATAAATCTCTTTACTTGGATATATGCTCACAGTGCAACTAATGTGTATGCAAAATGCATTGTCAGAATTAAATTAAAAACCCACTTGTGAATAGTAGCATCTAAAACAGTAAGGATATATGATGATTTAACAATTCTGAATAGCTCTGCAGAACTGTAAATCCTACTGTGACCAATAAACTCCCCAAGGCAGAAGGTTGTACTTTTTTCTTTATTTTAACCTCCTAAACTAAAGTTGTTGAAGCTTCTCAGGCAAAGGAATTAAATTTTATGTAAAACTATTCTTCTGATCAGCATTTTACTATGTTTCATCAATTTTATAACCTTCATGGCTTAAAATAAATGAATTTAATATGCTAATCATTATTATAGTACTATTTATTGAATATATATGTACATGTGTATATACACCCACATATATGTCCTGATCTACTCTCTCTATATATATAACCACCATAAAACAAATGTTTGAAGTGAAAAAAGCATAATATGTCAGACATAGCTCCAAACTTGAAACCAGGACAACTAACCTCCTACTCTACATCTTGTAACCTTTGGTTGTGTAATTTGGGTGGAAATACTTAAAATGTTTGCACTATAATTTATGAAGCATGACGAGGTTTGCATAAACCATCTCTAAAATTCCTTTCAGCTATGAGTTTACAAAAACAACATGATTGCCTCTTTTTATGATCTTCTTATGGCATCTTATTTCCACTATGATTTTATTCAATACTTAACCCATTTCAAATATTTGGCCACTAAACAATTTGTTAAAGAGTACAGTGGCTTGGCTTTGATGTTTTTTTTTCTGTGTTTAGGAAGGATTGGTTTGATGAATAGATGGATGAATGGCTAGATGCATGAATATGTGAACATAAAGAGAAAAAGTGAGGGGAAAAAGCTGGGGGGTAGAGAAAGAGAGAGCATGAACCAAAGAATCATCTCTGTTGTTACAAAGAAAATAAAATATTCATTGCATGTAGCACCTTTGCTAACTTTCAATGAAGTTTATTCCTTTTATGATTACCTACCATATATAATTTACATGTCCGTTAAAATTAAGTGAGTAGAGAGAGTAAAAATTTAGAACTTTTTGACTAACAAAATGAAGATCAGCCATCTTTGATTTTATTTGGGACTATGAAATTCAACGAAACATTTGTGCACGAATGTTTTTATATAAGTTTTGCTACATGATATGCTATTGATTGTACAATAGGAATGTGGATGTGTTGATGCTGGTTTCAATATTTAGAGTTTTTTATTTTAAATACAACTTGATAGGTTTGTTATAGAATATATGTATCTTCCAATAATTCTATTTGCTGTGGAAAATTTCTTCAAGATATATCAAAATTTTTCTCAATATTTTTAGAGTAAATTATGTGCAAAATGAACACATTTTTTTCTCTACTATCTTATCAGGTAAATAATGTTTATTCCACTTGTCTCTTAAATTTATAAGACACAAAATTTTCAATATTCAAACTAAAATACAAGTTTTTAGCATGATTATTAATCACCTTGTGTATGATTACTACCTTGCTAACTTGAGTATTCTGGAATCGTGATAATGCCTGTGACAATAAATTAACATGCAAGCACATTTTTAAGTCTACTTTTGTTTTCATTTAGGTTTAGGTATAACTTTTATTTTAGCTATACATCTGAATTTTGGTATTTTATTTTACAAGATTATACCTAATTTAATGTTTAAAAAAGGTTTAATCAGTGATTCTTGAGTGTCTAAAATATTCAGGCTCTTTTATACACAATGTAAGTATAAAAATAGTTTCTATGGCCTAGGAAATTATATTTTGCTAATGTGATAAGGACTACCTCCATGGTAGAGGAAACACCAAAAATAAAACCACAAAGGAGAAAAATCTTTGAATGTTTGGACACTTGTTGAGTTGCTTAGTTTAGTGAACTTTTAAATATTTTATTTAGAAGGCATATTTGTGAATGTATTTTTGGGTGAAATGATTTTATGATCTGAAGTACTGACTTATTTCAAGTTCAAAAAATCTACATACACACACACACACACACACCCCAAGCATATATCTATTAGGTTTAAAGAAAAAATTTGGATTGTCATTTTAAAAATTGGCAAGTAAGTAGATGTATTTTGGGAATATTTAAATACCTTTCTATAATATAATTATGCTTTTTTTTTAACAGAAGTACTACAGCTTGTTAGCTGTTTTATAACTTTGAATTGTACAATAATTTATGAATTTTCAAAGGGCATACCTGCATTAATACTTTTACATATGACACCTCACAATGACAATTTAAGACATTAGCATTGCTTTAATATTACTATACATTGTAATTAAGTTGACAACTGTATTTTTGTAGAACTTTGCCTAAAGTTGGTATTTTTTTCATATATATGCCAATTGGTCCATTAGTCCATGAAAATTGTTTTCAGTAGCATTACATATATAGTACAAACTCATTAACATTAGTATTTTTCTAAGATATAAGCAGACCTGTAAACATGATATAGTTTTCATTTAAAATATATATATTTTGGCTACTTGCATGTCAGTATGTTTGCATAAGGATTGCATAAAGCCTTTATTTCTCCCCCATAAAAGCAACAGAATATCAACCTTTAGTGATAGAAATGACTAATTAAAAATTGCTATAATAGAAATATTTAGGAGGCATTCCTTTCCTGCTTTCTTGATTGGTTATTCTTCCCTTCAGTTTGGCCAATAAGAAGTATATACAGAGTATTGACGAAATGCCATGTGTGGTGTGTGTGTGTGTATATCAATGGTGTAATAATTGTGTTATCATGACAGGTCTAATCTGCTTTTCTCATGAAGGTTATAAAATAAAACTGACTGTAAAATCATGCTAATAAAACATACCCGGGAAGGATCTAGGTGCTTTGGCATCATGTTAACTACATAGTTATGAATGTTATATTTGAGCAACTATATAGTTAACAAAATAGACCTAGTACATACAGTATTAGATTATCTAGACTGGTAATATTTGTGCATTAATACAAACAATAAAGAGATGACTTTGCTGTGACTATTGGAAGTGGGTGACATTAGAAAGGAATTTCTGTTCCAGGATCCTTCCTGTGGAACTATATCACATTGTTTTCAGAATGCTTGTGTTGAAGACAAAATACTGCCTGCACTCTTTTAGTACAAAGTCAGTTTAAGATGACATTTTTATGGCTGAAGAAAACATGTAAATAAATAACTGGGATTTGAAATGTTGGATAAGATTTTCTGTTCTTTGATTCCACTGTTTGCAATAAGATGAACTGTTTCTTCTGTGTGCTTCCTTGCTGTTTGCAGAAAGATGAACTGTTTCTTTTATCCATTTTCTCAGTATATCTTAATTCTGCAAAGGATTGACTAATGTGCTATCATTTCCGCAGGTTTCTGCTGTTTATTAAGCCAAGTTGAATATTTAAGGCAATATTAAGTGTTCTGCCATGTAATAGTAAAATGCTTCCATCAAAAACGTATTACCAATACAGCAGAAGTCAGTAACACCACCTGCTATAAAACAAGGTTGATTAGAAACTCCTTTTTAAAGACTCATTTAGAATCCATGACAAGTTGAAATATCTTTGTATGAATAGACATTATTACTTTGTGAGTAGACGTTTAGATGATCTGATTTAAAATGAATTGGTTATTTCAGCTTCAATTATAAAAAATTTGTATCATACTTCCTAACAAACTATTAAGGAAATTTGTATATCTAAACATAATAGTATTAAATTTCATTGTAATTATTAATCTAGATAAACATAAGGATTATCGCATATTAAAATAATTCTTATGAAAGTTGCTTAAATTAGCAAGATAGGTCAAACATTTATTGTCTAAATGTTTTCACAAGAGCTTAGATTAAAAAGTATTATCTGGTTCAGAAAAGACAGGTTAAGTAAAAAAGTATATAATCTATATTAATTATATTAATAAATTTATATTTTATATTTAATAAATTAAATTTCATTATACAATAAAATTATATTAATAAAATATATATATATATATATATACACACACACACACACAAAAAGTTAGCCAGGCGTGGTGGCGGACGCCTGTAGTCCCAGCTACTTGGGAGGCTGAGGCAGGAGAATGGCATGAACCCGGGAGGCAGAGCTTGCAGTGAGCCGAGATGGCACCACTGCACTCCAGCCTGGGCGACAGAGTGGGACTCTGTCTCAAAAAAAAAAAAGAATTCTTCATTATTTTCTCTCAGGCCATGGACAGGTATTCAAAATATATAGGAAACAAGGCAATGGTTTGAGGAGACTGATACAATCCATGCCAATATAAAAGAGCAGTGATGGCCAGGCACGGTGGCTCACTCCTTTAATCCCAGCACTTTTGGAGGCTGAGGCGGGTGGATCACCTGAGGTCAGGAACTCGAGACCAGCCTGGCCAAAATGGTGAAATCCTGTCTCTACTAAAAATACAAAAAGAAATTAGCCGAGTGTGGTGGTGTGCACCTGTAATCCCAGCTACTCAGGAGGCTGAAGCAGGAGAAAGGCTTGAACCCAGGAGGCGGACGTTTGCAGTAAGCTGAGATCGCGCCATTGCACTGTAGCCTAGGCGACAGAACAAGACTCCATCTCAAAATAAACCAAGCAACCAACCAAACCAAAAGAGCAGTGAAAAGATAAAGCCAGCTTCACACTGGCTTTATAATACATACTGTGTATATAATAATACACACTGTATATTATCATTTAGTACACACAATGTGAGGTTTAGACAAATGTGTTTAATACACACAACGTGAGATTTAGACCAATGTGTTTAATACATACAATGTGAGGTTAGACAAATGTGAGGTTTAGAATTTGAGCATGTTGGTCAAGGTCGCATACTTAACAAGTGACAGAGTCAGTATTTAAAATCAGTTTGCCCTTAGAATCAATGTGTTTACCAAATATGCCATTACCAACCAAATACTCAATAAAATTTAACAGTGTTTATCATCATCATAGTTACATATGGATAAAAAATGCTATAATTAGGACTTACATTAGGACTTACATTAGTTCCTTGAGAAATATTTCTCCATTCCCTCTGCACAGAGATTTGAATGTCTTTACATTTTCTATAAATATTATTGACTTTACTACTATAAAAGATAATGATACCTGTGTTCAGAAAAAAAGGGGGGGGGGGAAGAAAGGAAGGAAATGAAAAATAAATTAAGATCTCCACAATTGTTTGATTCCTATATATTGTATGAATTGACCTTAGGAAGTTTTCTGAGCTTATTTCCTTTTATTCAGAAAAGAAATCTTCCAGCTGTGAATTCCTTAAAGGTTTCATAATATTAGACATTGAATGTATTGGATACTTTGTCATGTAGAAGCTTTTGATACTTATTACATTTTCTTCCCCATGATCTCCCTGCAATAACACTTTGAGGTACTATTTATCATTCCATTTGGAAGAAGTAATTACATTCCTTCTCAGCTATTACACTGCTTCCAGTACAATGTGTTTCGTTAATAAATAAAGTGCATGTTTTAAGTGAACGTATATGTTTTTTAAATACATAAGTCTCCATGTCATATTTCCAGAGGGCAAGACAGAATATTTATGTTATTATTTAATGGCAAAACTCACTTCTTTCTAGGAGCAATTTTTGATGAATCTGCCAAAAAGGATGATGAGGTGTTTCGCACAGCAGTTGGTGACCTTAACCAGAATGAGGAGATCTTACAGACTGAGAAAATCACATTTTCAGTGACGTTTGTTGATGGCAACAACCCTTTTCAAGCAGTTCAAGAAGGTAAGGTCATCAATATTTATTTTGGTTTTTTGGTTCAGTTCAAATGGCAATGAAATTATCTTTGATGAAACTTATTAAACATAGTTATCATTTTTGTATCTTTGCTGACAGTAGGGCATTATTTTCCTTGGAGATTACTGTATTGTAGATGTCAATCTTATATTCCAGTTTTGAAAGTGTAGAATGTTGGAAAGTTATTATATTAATTGAAATATAATATGAAAATGAACAAATATTTACATGTAAAAGCTTTGCAACATTTTTATGACTTCAGTGTAAATGAAACTTTTTTTTTTAAGTAGTATTTTGTAACAGAATGTTTATTTTGGACTTCTCTGAGATAACTGCCACCTTGGGTGTTGTTACAACTTGGGATGACATATCAGTTCTACTCATGACAAATGAACTGCTGCAAGGAAAACCTTTGGACACTACATACAAATCAAAGATTTTGCATTAGGACTCTAACATACTGACCTATACTATAAATTTTTACTCTCTACGAGGCACCAAATATTAAAGCACTTTCCTCCTTTTCCTCTGTAAACCCGAGTAAATTAAAATTTTTGTTGGTACAAAGTAACACAAATACCAATTATTGTTAATATATTGGAATCACTCCTATTAATGAAGATTTTGATTGAAAGATCCCAGACAAATGGAATTTTCTGTTTGATTCTATTAATCTAATTAAACATTTAGCCTCTTGATCCAGAAAGCACTCATTTTACATGAGACTATTTGTTGCTAATTGGGAAGATCTGGACGTTTGTGGCCCCTCCTACCGCACTGCATAGGTCGAAATCAAATTCCCATTCTGGTGGTATTAAAACGTGGGGCCTTCGGAAGATGATTAGCTCATGAGGGCTCCGTCCTCGTGGATAGGATTAGTGCCCTTATAAAACAGGCCCAAGGGAGCTTGCCTGCCCCTTCTGCCATTCGAGTACTCAGCAAGAAGGCACCATCTCTGAAGTAGAAGAAGAGCTCTCACAAGACACCTAATCTGCTGGGCCTTTGATCTTGGATTTGCTGGTCTCCAGAACTGTGAGCAATGCATTTCTGTTATTTATAAATTACTTAACCTGAGGTATTTTGATATAGCAGCCTAAACTAAGAAACTAGTCTACCTTATTTTTTATTGTGATAATGTATTTAAACAGACGATAATGAATGCAAAATTAATTTAGTCAAATAAAACATTTGCCTCATTAAAAATTTAAGTAGGATTTGGCAGAAGAAAAGGCAGATACCATATTAACTGTAACGAAGTTGAGCAGAATTTTTTTTTTTGTAATGCAAACATTGAAAGAGTAAGGAAAATAAGTGTCTAAAAACATGTACTCTTCATTTACTGTTTCATCTGCTTTACGTGCAGGTAACCCTTATTGAAATATATTTTCAACCAATAGCACTGGCTACTTTTGAAACCTATTTGTGTTAGTTAGAAAATAGATATGTGATTGTTGGTCTAAAAGTTTTTTCCTTGTTGTTAATGGAATGGAGTAAAAAATCATTTTTTTTTTAAATGAATAGAACTGTTTTCAGTAAAAACTGGCTTTACAAACAATAGGATAACAATGTTTATAATAATACAATGAGATTTTAATTTTTAGTAAGTAAACATTAATGCAAAAAGTCAGATTGAAATAAATATTCAGATATTTACATTTCAAAATCAGAATCATCCTGACAATACAGGGATTTAAATAGTGGAAATGTTAATAAATTTGCTGTGGAAATATTTAAAAGTATTATAAATTAATATTAGAAATAATGGAAGGATCTGGAAAATAATAAAATAGAATTTGAAGAAGATACCAAATAATTTTAAAGATATATTCAATGGGAAATATATGTCATTCATTTTTAAGAAATCTGTATTATTTTTCTTTCTCAACTCTTATTTATAAGGACAAGAATGTGAGCAGGTAAAACGTGAGGACTGATTTCTTTCTTTATCTTCTGAGTAACTACATATTAATAATTGTGAGTTAACTTCCAAGACGTGCTAAACTACCCACGCTTTTAAAAAAAATTGACCTTGACTAAAAAAGTAGTAAGAAAAAAAATGGAATGAAGACAACACATTGGTGAGAAACCTAAATTATAAGGTCAGCAAAAAAAGTACCTCACACCTTTATTAAAGACTATAATTTGAAAAGTAACGACAGTTTTTTAAATACTATACTGCTTGTTTTTGTTTGTTTGTTTGTTTTAACATTGCTCTCTTTAATTATTCTGCTGCCAGCTAAATTCTGAAAACAAAAATATCTTGCAATAGTGACGTGATGGCACTGAAAGCAAATTGAAAGAGGTAATAAGGTTCCCAGATAGAGACCACTAGATGTTTGTCAAGAATAATGAAAGAGCTGGGCAGTTTGCCTGATAGTTTCTGATACTAACAGGGTGTTCTCCACCAGTTATTTTGATGGCCAGCTTTGGGTAATAAACCTGAAATGAGTTCCAGGAAGCTTTAAAGATAATTTGTTTCCCTATTCAATATCAAGAAGGGTTTCAGTTAATGTGAGAAGTGAAAATAATTATTTATAGAGTTTTTTTTTTTTTTTTGGTAAAATGGTGGCTTGAAAAAATAAGAGAAAATATTCTATTGAAAGAGAACAAACAACCCATTCAGAAGCACTGTTTTCTTTAATGTTTTGAGGAAGTAATTTAGTAGAAAACCTCAACTGTGCCATTGAAGATAGCCAACTTTCACATGTTTACTGCAATACTATGCAAACTTATAATGAGAGGGACTAACATCACCTTGTTTGTTTTCATTTTTTACAATCTAAAGGACAAAAGATTCAAGGATACAATTATAAGTGATTGCTTCCATATTAGCATTCCTAATGAACTTATAGAAAAACTCATGGTTTTGATCGCTCTGTCTGTTTATTCAAATTTGAAAGTCAATCTTTGAACAAATAGCATCATCAAACATATAGATATTTAGTAATAATGACAAATGATAATAGGGATCACTCAGAGATTAGATAAATAAAATCTAATAGCCTGAAATCCTCAATTTATTTTATTGCTAGAATTTCCTCTAATCAGTCACATTTAAGAGCTGATTTTTTCTTTTAAAAATCAAAATTTCTGTTCATTGTATCTTTCTACTGTCATCACTTAATAAGAGAGAGGAATTCAGTGACAGCCTATATAACCCATAAACAGTAATAAAGAGTATTGGTATTTTTGAAATCTTCCTTTGTAGCTTTGTCTACAGTACATTTTTGGATAGCAATTAATCCTTTAGAAAATGAATTTCTGGACAGATACCTCAGTTACAACACGGGTTGAACATTCCAGTCTCTGGAGATGAATGACTGCATCTCTTAATTTTGTCAGTATTTGGTAACATCGATTTCAGATCTTCGAAATAAATGAATAATAGAAAAAATTCTGTTTTCACAAAAGTTATCTGGAAATAAATTACCTGTTTTGAGATTATTCTTTTTTCCTTTCTCATGAATGTATTTGTTGATAAGCCATTTTTCATCTTTTGTGTACTGAGCTGCAGGATATTAACCAAGGGCAAATACATTTTCAAACCTTAACTCAGGAGGTTTTCTTGACAATTTTTTTTTTTTTCATTTGGATAGGCTATTTTGGTATCTAGGATGCAGTGTTCTCCATAAAAAATAAATTAAAAAAAGAAAAAAGTTACATGGGTTATTTTTTAAAATCTTGAGAATTATAGGGGTGGAAAATTATACAAATCTGGTTGAATATTTTCACAATTTAGATGAAATAATTGAGACCCAGAGAGGTTAAGTAATTCTCCCTCAGTTCTTCTAGGGTTACCAGGCATGCGTGTAGCAGAAAAAGAGCTAAACCAAGACCTCTTTTACATCAGTAGTCCAGTATTTTTCTTGCCATATCTAATAACTATACCCACCTATGCATATGTATACACACACATGAGATAGCACAATGTATTATAGGATTTCAGTAAGTACTGTAAGGACTCAAAAAAGTAGCAGACTTATGTTTTGATATTTATTTGCTGTTTATTATTTATGTTCAATCATGGAATAGTAGGAAAATCTCAATCTAGATGATAAAGACCCGTTACATTATATAAATCAATCTTGTTCTTTTGGCCTTGGTTTTTCTCATCTGTAAAAAATGAAGGAATCTGAATATAATGTATTTTTAAGGTAACTTTCATCTCTATGGTTTTATAAACCTTAAGAACATAGTTCTAGAATTAGAACCTTATAGAAATGATGATTATTTAGTGTCCCTTTAGAGAAGGTTTCATGTTGCCGAAATTGCTTCCTAGTTTTTCTGTGTCTGACTTTAAAATAGATTAAACAGATAATAGGGTGTCCATTGTTTGTTCTGCCACCTCATTCAACTGATCACCACAACCCACAGCACTCATTACTACCACTAGAATCCAAACGGTCTTGTGCTGATTCCCTTAACCTGAACCAAAGTAGCTGTACACAGGTTACTCTTTTAATTCATAGGTTACTCTTTTTGTTTTCTCTTACAGATTTTTTCTTCTGTAGAATCTATGTGCGACATTTAGCATAGATGTACAAATGTCTGGTGTGAAAAATACTGCTGTCATTTCTGAAAACAGTACTTATTGTTTATATTGTTAGCTCTTAGCTGAGATGAACATAAGATGGGCCATGAAAGGTGGAAATTTATAAGAAAACAAAGTCAGGAAATGTAAGGGTGGTATATTTGTAGAAATCCTCAAGTCAAAAGGTGAATGAAGTATGAATCCATATATAATTCTCACATGTATTTGATGTATTAAGAAGGAAGTGAAGCATCGTTCTTTGATATTTAATGGCAAGATTCAGATAAACAATTTTGAAATAATTGCTCTTATTAGAAAAATACCTAAAAATAAGCTTCATAGTGCATATAAGGGCAGAATTATACTATAATGTCACAAATTAATCTATTTGAAAGAAAACATATTAAACTATAATACTTTTTTATGTATTGCAAAACATTTTACACAACATCATTAAAATTCAAAAACACAAGGTGTTTGAAAAAATGTCCAATGCTTTTTGAAATATAAAAATATGAATCAATATATCAAAGTACAATTCAAAGAAGCAACCATTTATTGTAATATGCAGTAATGGGATTCATTAAAGTTAAACTGTTGTGATGCTGGAAATATGAACATAAAATCAATGGTATTTTTAATATAAATAAACAGTCGTAGTTAAGAGAGATTATCTTGCAAGTTTCAGCCTGGTCAACCTTAAGACTACTTCAACACCAGTGTTGTTTTACACACTGCTCTTGTAAAAGGTAAACATTTTACTTTAATAAAATGATTATTTCAATTGGATCTGCCTCATATATCTTTGCCTGTATATGATTATGCTTATAAAACAATAAAACTGCATTCATTTTTGGTTTATGTTACCCATCTCATCTCTTTATAGTTATAAAAATACATACATATTTATTTCATGTGTGTAAATCGATGATAAGAAATTAGCACAATCAGAAAAAGTGTAAGGAAATATAATTATGAAAAAGAATATCTCCAAAACACATTACCATCCATGGTGAATATTTCAGGTGTCATTGATTAAATCTAAATAGTCTAGTCCAAAGAAGATGTAAATAGAATGATTTATGTGGTTGCAATATTTGACACTTTTTCCCAGGGATAAGTCTCACTTATATTTCATTTATATGACTGCTGCTTTAATATGACATTTTTACTGTGAGAAAAATCTGCTAATTTCAAATGTCTTACACTGGATTCTGCAACCTTCCTACTATAATATTACAGTTTGTGTTCCCCAAAAGCCTGTGTTTCCTGGACCAATTTTGATAACTTCAATTCCAGTTTATTTTCTGAATTTCCTGACAATAAACTTGAGAATTGTTGTCTGTGGGAACTGAGAAACAAAACTAGGAAATCATGTAGGTACAATTCTATTCGTTCATTCATTCATTCATTCATTCATTCATTCATCCATCCATCCATCCATTTGTTCATTTATTCATTGTTTTCATTCCTACTTTCCTTCCCACATCAAAGTCAAGATTGTGCTTTGAGTCCCAGTGTCCATCCCAGTGCTCTGGTTAACTCTGGACCATCTACATGTGTGAATTGGTAGAAGGAGCAAATCATGCTGTGGAACGGCCATCTCCAAACATCTGCACATCAGGAGGGATACTGGATGTCTATTCAGTGACTAAACCACCTGTTTTCCTCTGTGAGTGAAGATACTTAGCTTGGTCCTTTCCCCAGCAATCTCCTGCCAAAACTTGTATTACTTTTTCTCCTTGCCTGTCACATTCTAAAGACTGGGCCACAAGGTCTGGAATTAGAATCTATCTAATTTGTGCTCTTTAGTGTCCATCATCAATGTAGTATTAAAGTGCAAATAATTCTATGCTTGTTAGAGACAACACCAACATGCATTTAAAAAAATAAAATTAAAAAAAAAGCTTACACAAACCTTTTCCATTGCAGAATTTACCATTATGAGCAATATATATATATATAATCCTAATTTTGAGACTACTCAGTCAAATTAATTTATTCAAGTACTTATTAAATGCCTAGTACTTCCAAGATTGAGCTAGCTACAATGGGAGATAACAAACAAACAACAACAAAAAAAAAAACACAGCATGTAACTCCAGGAATAAAAATATATTTGAGGAAAGCTGTGGATTTTTAACCATGAAAAAGCATGTTGTTCCCCTCTGCCTTTAACTTGGGGTTTAATTGTGTTAATAGAAAGGAACAAGATGGTCTAACTTTTTAAAATATACTTTTCAGGAAAGAGAGGTATTTTCTTTCTTAAAAAAGTTTATTACTTTACCTTTAAACAAAATATTAATGAAGATACAAATTGCATAGTCTAATCTTTTTTCCTGTTATTTGTTGTTTTACTGCTGTATGTGTGAGTCTTTCCCTTATCTCATTCGATATCATACTCTTGAAGTAACAGGTCTCTACTACAGTGAATAGATTGAAATTCAGATGTTTACACACCTCTACATCACAATTTTATAGCCTTTGTGCTTCGAGGACTTTTACCTCACTATCTACAGTTGTGATCTGTTGTGTGAGTTACCTCATAAAATATGTATTTTAGCAATTTGTGCTGCTCTGGATTTTGTTTTATTTGGCAGAGTCTTTAGCAGCATTCTATGAAAGCTGTGTTTAAAGGAAGTAAAGATTTGTTCTTTTGTTGTCTGTGTTCTTTCTGCTACCAATTCTTTTCTCCTAATAATAGCACATCACTTTCTTGTATTCTTCTATGTCTGTATGTATGGTGTATGGATATGGTAACATAACTCACTTTTAATCAGTCTTTTATGATACTGACTCATTAGAGGAATCACTATATATGTTAAAGTAACTCTGAATGTCTGGTTTATTTGATTAAAAACCACATTTACCTACACTCTACAGTTGTAACGAGAGATCAATATGTAGTCATAAAATAGTTTAAGTTCGTGTTGACAAACCAATGATGACTTCAGTATATTTGGAATTTTCAATCTGTCATCACTATTTTCTATACCCAACTTTTATATAATCTAGTTTACTTGGTTAATTTGACAAGAAATAGCAAGCTGACAATTACTTTCACATTTAACACCTTTTTTTTGTTGTCCTTGACAGTTGTAATAAGTTTTATGGGAATCAAATTATGAAGAGTCTTTTGGGACTCATGCAATACTTTGTTATCTTGTAATTTTCAAAAGAATTATTACAGAAAAGCTCTCTTTTAAAAGGAACATGCAATAAGCCAACGTGCAATAGGAAATTGCATATTCTGGGAAAAAAAAAGAAAATGAATCAGCCGGTACCTTTTGGGTGACTGTGAACATTTAGCCTTGTGCCAACTACTCTGCACACTGTTGTGCTCTCCATTGGCTGTCCTGGTTAATTTGGCCTTTATTCTGTAACCTTGTGCTAGGTCCTGACCTATGTGTACCTCTCTTCTTTATGCTCTCCCATTATAGTGCTATTTTAAAACAGTTTATTTAGCCCCTTTTTAATCCTTGATTCTCCATATTATACTGCAGACACTCAAAATGTCTACATTTCGTTTGTTATGTAAATCTTAAGATTGGCGTCATTTACCTTGCAGGGAAAAACATAGATATTAAGTTCATGAGCCATGGAATTAGATACCTGCCTTTATGTATGAATTCCGCTCTATGTCTTATTATCTGTGGGCCCTCACACCTACTATTTCTGAGCCTCAGTTTCTTCACAGTAAAATGAGGATAAATACATACTCCATGGCATTAATATGATTATAGGATTATTGTGTAATGATTATATGGGATTGTAATTATGGTAGATGGGTTCCTCCACTAATCTCATTACATTTTAATGACAGTGCTGTATGTGATGATTTAGTACTATTGCATGTGTCCCTCAGTGTTTTCACCCCTTTCCAATATTTCGTTCCCAAACATATTCTAGTAATTTTATTAGTGGTTCCCATGGATACCTCTGAGTCTAACCTTATTACCTGCCTAGTCAGTGACATATTTTTGCCCATATGGGACTTTCCTTATCAAGATTTTGAATGCTGTGGTTTTACAAATATAGAATTAAATGCTTTTGCTTTTCTCTCTCCCTCCCTCCCTCCCTCTCTCTCTCTCTCTCTCTTTCTCTCTCTCTCTCTCTCTCTCTCTCCTTGGGCTGGTTCTGATAGTCAGCACAGGAAGATGAGAATTATACATGTAGTGTAATTTATTTGGCAAATAGTAGTGATGTTGCAACATGTGTACTTAGGGTTGGGAGGATTTAAAATACCTTGTTACCATTTCTGGGAAGCAGAGAAAGCCTGTGGAGGCCAAATTAAAGCTTTCTGATGATTTGTGTAGGCTTAATACAATCAGTGAAGTAAATAAGGCACTGAGTCATAGCTAAATGGAATTCAGCTGTGGAGCAACATAATGTAGGAGAGTGATATATGTGAAGGTCGAATATAGAAATTAATTCAAGGAAAGCTTTATGCTTTGAAAGATGCATCATCTCTGGTAATTTTATATCTGACATGATTGTTTAAAAGGTTATCTTTCTATGCTTTGCACATTTCGTTGAAATTGTACATAGGCAAATATTAACTTTAAAAACTTGGTCATTTGCTTTTTTGAACTTCTTGTACTATTCTTCAAAAACACACGATAATCACGTTATTTTCTTAAGAATTTATGCCTCACTTCAAAACAGATTTACTTTTTGATCTTTGATAGACAAACGTGATATGATGGTTAGATTGGTTAAGTCCATTTCTTAAACTATATTTCAAACATAAAGATACATTAAAATGTCTACTATATATAAAAAAGTATATATTCCAGACCGTGCACTGTGGCTCACACCTGTAATCCCAGCACTTTGGGAGGCCAAAGCGGACAGATCACGACATCAAGAGATCGAGACCATCTTAGCCAACACGGTGAAACCCCATCTCTATCTAAAATTAGCTGGACCTGTTGCCGTACGCCTGTAGTTTCAGCTACTCAGGAGACTCAGTCAGGAGATTTGCTTGAACCTGGGAGGTGGAGGTTGCAGTGAGCCGAGATGGTGCCACTGAACTCCAGCCTGGACGACGGGACAAGACTTCATTTATGTATATACATATATATATACACACACACACGTATACACACAAACACACACACACATATATATGTGTATTTCTCAGAATGTATTTTAGGGGAGGGTGTAGGTGGGGAAGCAGTTCACAAATCAAAGTCAGAAACAATCTTAGTATAGAGAATATTCTTGAATAGTATTAGCTTGAATGCTAAGAAATATTTTTGTATTTTTGAATGTATACTTACACAAACAGAAAGTTCCAAAGTGGTCTCATGTACTCATTCGTATTATTAAAACTGAGCAAAGTACAGAGGGCTCAGGTGAGAGAAGGTAACTAGAGGATTAAAAATAAATACACAAAAGAGAAAAGGTAACATTCTTACAGGTCAAAGCACAAGAAGTTGTCATATTAGCCTCATTCTGTGTGCTCACAAATCCTGCTTTTATTCTGTTATATTTATTTGTTCAATAAGCTTCAGTGTTTAGAATTGTGTTGCACAGTTCAAAGTTTTATCTCTGTATTAACTCCAAGAACTATGGGAGTATGTAAAAACACTGAACTGATGACTGACTGTGGGGACATTTTTGTTGATGCTGTTGTTGTTGCTGCTTTCTGTTGTTGATTTTTCTTTTAAAGTCAGGCCCCTCTTCTGTAGGGCTGCTGTGGTTTGCTGGGGGCCTACTTCAGACCCTATTCACTTGGGTCCCTCCCACACCTGGAGGTGTCATCAGTGGAGGCTGCAGAACAGCAAAGATGGTTGCCTGCTCTTTCCTCTGGGATGTCCATCCCAGAGGGAAATCAATCTGATGCTAGCAGGAAGGCTCCTGTAAAAGGTATCTGGTGACCCCTGTTGGAGAGTCTCACCCAGTCAGGAGGCATAAGATCCAGGACCTCTTAACTAAGCACTCTGGCTGCCCCTTGGTAGAGGAACGGCACTGTGATGGGGGACTCTCATACATCTGGACTGCCTAGATTCCTCAGAGCCACAAGGAAGAAAGACTAAGTCTGTTGATCCGTGGAGACTGCAGTCATCCCTCCCGCAAAGGGCTCAACCCCTGTGAGATCAGAGCTCTGTCCCTACACACCTGCCTGAAGTTGCTGAAATTCCTGCAGGTAGGCCCCATCCAGTGAGGAGGAATCAGTCAGGGTCCAGCCTAAAGAGGCAGTCTAGACACGATCTGCCACAGATCAAGTGGACCTCATAGATATCAATAGAACTCTCCACCCACAGATAACAGCATATACATTCTTAGCACAGCATGGCACTCACCTGAAAATCAATCACATAATTAGAAGTAACATACTCCTTAGCAAATGCAAAATAGCTGAAATCGTAACAAACAATATCTCAGACCGCAGTGAAATCATATTCAAACTCAAGATTAAGAAATTCACTCAAAACCATATAACTAAAGAGAAATTGAACAACCTGCTCCTGAATGACTTTTGGATAAATAATGAAATCAAGGCAGAAATCAAGAAGTTCTTTGAAACTAGTGAGAGCAAAGAGACAACATACCGGATTCTCTGGGACACAGCTGAAGCAGTGTCAAGAGGGAGATTTACAGCACTAAAGGCCCACATCAAACAGGTAGAAAGATGTCAAATTGACATCCTAACATCACAACTAAGAGAAACAGAAAACCAAGAGCAAACAAACCCCAAAGCTAACATAAAACAACAAATAACCAAGATCAGAGAGGAACTGGAGATAGAGACATGAAAAACACTTCAAAAATAAATCCAGGATTTATTATTATTTATTTAAAAATGTAGACCACTAGCTGGAATAATACAGAAAAGAGAAGAATCAAATAGACGCAAAGAAAAATGATAAAAAAAATACTACCACTGACACCACAGAAACGACCATCGGAGAATACTATAAACACCTCTTTGCAAATAAACTAGAAAACGTGGAAGAAATGGATAAATTCCTGGACACAGACACCCTTGTAAGACTGAACCAGGAAGAAGTTGAATTCTTGAACAGCCCAGTAACAAGTTCTGAAATTGAGGCAGTCATAAATAGCCTACCAATGAAAAAAAGCCCAAGGCTAGACAGATTTACAACTGAATTCTACCAGAGGTACAAAGAGGAGCTGATACCATTTCTTCTGAAACTATTCCAAACATTTGAAAAGGAGGAACTTCACCCCAACTCATTTTATGAGGCCAGCATCATCATGATACCAAAACTTGCCAGAGATTAAAAAAAAAGAGAGAATAGAAAAAGCTTCAGGCCAGTATCCCTGATGAACATAAATGTAAAAATCCTCAATAAAATACTGGGAAACCAGATTCAGCAAAACATCACAAAGCTTATCTACAATGCATAAGTAGGTGTCATCCCTGGAATGCAAAGCTGTTTCAACATACACAAATCAATAAACGTAATTCGTTACATAAACAGAACTAAAGACAAAAACCACATCATTATCTCAATAGATGCTGAAAAGGAATTTGATAAAATTGAACATCCCTTCATGTTAAAAACTCTCAATAAACTAGATATTGGTGGAACATACCTCAAAATATTAAGAGCTGTTTATGACAAACCCACAGCCAATATCATACTGGATTGGCAAAACCTGGAAGAAAACAACTTGAAAACTCGCACAAAACAAGGATGCCCTGTCTCATGACTCCTATTCAACATAATGTTGGAAGTTCTGGCCAGGGTAATCAGGCAAGAGAAAGAAATAAAGCGTATTCAAATAGGAAGAGAGGAAGTCAAACTGTCTCTGTTTGCAGATGACATGATCTTCTAACTAGAAAACCCCCATCATGTCAGTTCAAAAGCTTCTTAAGCTAATAAGCAACTTCAACAATGTCTCAGGATACAAAATTGATGTGCAAATATAACAAGCATTTCTATACACAAACAATAGACAGTCAAATAATAAATGAACTCCAATTCACAATTGCTACAAAATGAATGAAATACCTAGGAATACAGCTAGCAAGGGAAGCGAAGGACCTCTTCAAGGAGAACCACAAACCACTGATCAAAGAAATCAGAGGGGACACAAATAAATGGAAAAACATTCCATGCAAATGAATAGGAATGATCAATATTATGAAAATGGCCATACTGCTCAAAGCGATGTACAGATTCAATGCTATTCCCATTAAACTACCAATGACATTCTTCACAGAATTAGAAAAACTACTTTAAAATTCATAAAAAAAAAAAAAAAAAAGAGTCTGAACAGCCAATTCAATCCTAAGCAAAAAGAACAAAGTTGAGTCATCACACTACCTGACTTCAAACTATACTTCAGGCTACAGTAACCAAAAGAGCATGATACTGATTCAAAACACACACATAGACCAATGGAACAGAATAGAGATCTCAGAAATAAGACTGCACATCTACCACCATTTGATCTTAAACAACCCTGACACAAACAAGCAATGGGGAAAGGATTCCCTATTTAATAAATAGTGATAGGAAAACTGGCCAGCCATACATAGAAAACTGAAACTGGACCCCTTTCTTACACCTTATACAAAAATTAACTCAAGATGGATTAAGGATTTAAATGTATAACCCCAAGTGATAAAAACCCTAGAAGAAAACCTAGGCAATACTATTCAGGACATAGGAAGGGGCAAAGATTTCACGACGAAAATGCCCAAAGCAATTGCAACGAAAGCAAAATTTGACATATAAATATAATTTAAAGAGCTTCTGAACAGCAAAATAAACTATTATCAGAAAGAATAAACAACCTAAAGAATGGGAGAAAATGATCACAATCTATCCACTTGAGAAAGGTCTAATATCCAGAATCTACAAGGAACTTAAACACATTTAGAAAAGAAAAACAACTACATTAAAAAGTGGACAAATGGCATGAGCAGACACTTATATTAAAAAAAAAGACATTTGTGTGGCCAAGAAACATGAAAAAAAGCTCAACATCACTGATCATTAGAGAAATGCAAATCAAAACAACAATGAGATACTATCTCACACCTGTCAGAATGGAGATTATTAAAATATTAAGAAACAACAGATGCTGGTGTGACAGGAGAAAGAAGGATACTTTTATGCTGTTGGTGGGAATGCAAATCAGTTTAACAATTGTGGGAGATAGTGTGGAAATTCCTCAAAGACCTAAAATCAGAAATACCATTTAACCCAGCAATCTCATTATTGGATATATACCCAAAGGAATATGAATCATTGTATTACAAGAATACTTGCATGCATTTGTTCATTGCAGCAGTATTCACAATAGCAAAGACATAGAATCAATCCAAATGCCCATCAATGATAAACTGGGAAAAGAAAATGTGGTATAGATACATGATGGAATATTATGCAGCCATAAAAAGGAATGAGATTCTGTCATTTGCAGGGACATGGATGAAGCTGGAAGCCATTTTCCTCAGCAAACTAACACAGGAACAGAGAACGAAACACCAACTGTTCTCACTTACAAGTGGGAGCTGAACAATGAGAACACTTGGACACAGGGAGGGAAACAACACACACTAGGACCTTTTGGGTGTTATGGGGAGGGAGAGCATCAGGATAAATAACTAATGCCTGTGGGGCTTAATACCTAGGTGATAGGTTGACAGGTACAGCAAACCACCGTGGCAAACATTTACCTATGTAACAAACCTGTATTTCCCGCACATGTATCTCAGAACTTAAAATAATTTTTTAGTCCCATATATTATGTCTGACAAAATGGAAATGGGCAGACTTTATGTCAAACTACTGTCCTTCAGCTTACCTGAAATTCATGCTAGGGATCCATGTGAGCACAGTCACCAGTTGATATGTTTAGGCTTCGTGTTTCCACCCAACTCTCATTTTGAATTTTAATCTTCATCATCTCCATATTCCCCACCTGTGAAGGAAAAGACCAAGTGGAGGTAATTGAATCACGCGGGCAGTTTCCCCCATACTGTTCTCCTGATAGTGCGTGAGTTCTCACAGGATCCGATGGTGTTATAAGGGGGTCTTTCCCCTTTGCTCAGCATTTCTCCTTCCTGCTACCTTGTGAAGAAGGTGCCTTGCTTCCCCTCCACCTTCTGCTATGATTGTAAGTTTCCTGAAGCCTTCCCAGCCATGCTGAACTGTGAGTCTATTAAATCTCTTTCCTTTATACATTATCTGGTCTCAGGCAGTTCTTTATAGAAGTATGAAAATGGACGAATATACCAGTGTACATTTTCTTTCTTTGGAAACTGCTTAACGCTTAAATATGGGAAGGGGAGGCCAAATGACGGAAACTAGGAATTTCCAAGATCAATTTATTATTCTTTCAAAAATAAGAATTGTAATTGTTCACTTATTTGTAGGACACTTTTTATTCATTGACTGTACACTAAATTGGGATTTATACAGATGAATTAGACAAATTTAATTCAAGTTTTCAGGGAGTTTATAGTCTACTGGAGCAATATACAAAGAGATCTAGAAAAGTTGATACTTTTACTTGTAGTGGAAACAAGTGATATAAAATAATGATACTAAAATAACAGGTAGACTGTGTATGATTTAAAATCAAGGGCTCATTTTTTATAAGATGAGGATGATGGATGCTAAAACCAAATGAACAAAAAACCTTTGGCTAAGATTTCAGGTTGAGTAGTAGACAGACATGAAAATATAAAGGGAATAGTATTCCAAGCTGTTTCATATGGGAAAATAATTTGGAGGTATGAGCTTGCTGTGTTGAGGGACTGGATGTTGTTGTGGACACTCAAATTTTTATTTTGTTGCTTTACAAATATTTATTTCCATCATCAAAGTCATTCCTTGCTTGTCAACTATATTACTTGTGAGTTTCTTACCTAAATCAGCTTTGGTTCTTTATACTCCCCTTGGGCATGGTATATATTCCAAAGGAAAACCTGGTATTCCTGCAGATCTCACTGACATTTTGGCATGGGGACTTTTTTACTGGACCCTTTTTAGATTTTAAATTCACCTGCTATAATTCTGATTTTGAATATAATTTTGGAAACATAAGGGCTTTTCCTGTAAGTGTTCTTCTTTCCAGGAAAACTAAATACCACAATTTGTTTTTGAAAATAAATTTACTCAATTTTCCTGTTCTTCTAACACAGTAATTCACAGACATATATTATTGAATCAGAAGAAAGGAACCTCATTTTGTGGCTTTTACATTTATATTTTTCTGTACACTTCTACAGAAGAGCCTCATTTGATAAATCCAATAGTAAGAGACATTTATTCTTAACTTACCACATCCAATGAACTGTTAAAAATACTTCATTTTCTCCTGATCTTTATACTGACTTATGAGGTATGAGGTAGTTACTATTCTTATGAGCCTTTTTTCAGATGAAGAAAATGAGCCACACCTCGGTTAGGTTAATTTATTACACTTGGAACCTTTAGAATAGTGCCTAGAACACTGGTTTCTCTTTAAGTCTGCTGATTGGGAGGCTCAGGCATGTTTCAGTGAGAGGAAGAAGAAAGAAGGTAAGGCATTTATCTTCTGTCTTCTGTGTGTGGTTGGCTTAAGCTGACTGTGTACCTTAAACAAAATCGATGTATTTCTTGATGCAGCCTGCTCTATATCACTTTCTCTTGAAATTTACTGTCTTCTCCTCTATCCTTTGGACCTAGAACTGGTATCACTTAACTGCTACTAGCTTTGGATTTTTGTACTATTCCCCATTTGTTGGCTGAACTCCACCCAGACCTGTGTAATTTAGCCCATTGAAAAAGAAGCCCTACCTAAATTATCCTATTTTGAGTTGCCATTGTTTTCTATTGGAATTTTAACCAACATCATTATTTAACTCACATTCATCTAATCTAATCAGAAAGTGTTATATCTTTGATTGTATTATAAAGTCAATCTATGTATCACATTACAAAGCACAGTAAGAGGGCCTCACAAAGAGTTTTAGCTTCTGTACGTTACAAGCTAAAATCTTTATGTTGATGGACACTTTAATGATTCAGCAAAGGTCGGCATGATGTTGGAGATACTGAATGGCAACACCCCTTCAAAAAGGCACTACATCTGAGCAGAAACACAGCTTATCTCCAAATTGCCAATACACAGTACAATTGAATGGCTGAATTTACTCATTTATGCCTGGTTGCAATTTTTTGAATTTTTGCAATCAGACCTTGGTAATGACCTTGAGCAGCAGGATATAAATAACTCCCACAGGCTTAGCGTTCCAACAATGGAACGCTAAGCATAAATGGGTCAAGGAAACATCACTATTTTTACTTTAAATAATTAACAAATGAAATAAACATTATGAACGTTAATGCTGCCATTATATATTTAAAATGTCTTCTTTAAAGCCTCTACTTTGATTAAGGAAGTTGATGAATCAGTTATTCAAAAATTTTTGAATATTCCCTTTTTATGATAACAATTTTTCTGTATTTTTCCTTTATTTCGTTCTTTGTAGGAGTGTTATATTGTGTAAACTAGACTCATTATTAAGTCCCTGGGGATAGGGAAGACCCACAAGTTACTGGTGAACATTTTTCGTAGCCAAGGTTTTTTTTTTTTTTACTTGGTAACTTTCTGTTACCTATTACCTAGAATAATAAGGAGAAAGTAACAAGTTACAAAAGGACTGTTTGCATTTTATATCTTTTTATTTCCCAGACTTACTCATTAAGTAGGTGCTAATGAACAGCAAATGGCCAAACACCAGGCAGTACAGCAGGCAGAAGGGTAGGAAAGGTCTCGCAAGGCATGATCAGTATAATAAGGTTCTCGATTCCATCACTAATTCAATATTGTTCAGCGTTTCAGCACAAGACACTGAGGGAGAATTAGTAAATAATGTAGAGGTAACTTAGAAGCACTCTACCTCTTCCGAAGCTTTAAACTACAAATGAAGATGAAAAATGTGTGCACAAACAATAAGATAACAAGGCAGTATGTGTAAGTTCAGTGAAAGGGAAACAAAATACAAAGATCAGTAGAAAAAGTGGTGACGTACAGCAAAGGATGGTGAGTTGAGGGAGAAAGGGAAAAAAAAAATAATGAAAGGGAAAGGTAGTAAGCCATGCTTTCTTCTCTGAAAGGAGAGAAAGTATAAGCAAATGAATTAGGTATATTCAAAAATAAATCTTTGTGATTGACAGAAAAATGGGAGGTAGGGGCGGGAAGATACTGAGAATGTAAACATCATGCTGCAAGGACAGAAACAGTAACTTTTCTCAAGATCTGTGTCCTATTCGCAACTTCAGGGTCACCTCTTTCCCAAACTAGTGGTGCAATAGTCAATTCAACATAGAAGGAATCATGATTCAGCAAGTAAAACTGAAGACTAATAAAGACATTAATAAAGAGATCAGCCTTCATATACCAAAGTCTTATTATTTCTTTTAAAATGCAGCAAAAATAATGAAAATGGTTTGAGTTCAAAGACGCCGCTTCAAAGGCACAATACCTGCACTGTGTTTTAAGAGCAAGTGATATTTTAAAATAATGATTCCACATCTTCAGTGGAGTAATTGCTTTTCACATTAAAGAAAGAGATAAGCACCCAAGGTTTATAATATAAAAAGTGCTATGCATGTGTATTAACTAATTCTCTCAAAGGAATTTTACTACACATTTGGCATTTTGTGCTATAACTCAGAGTGACATGGTGCTGTGCTCTTACACAACATGGATTGTTTCCTAACTGAGTTAGACAGAAGTAGATAAAGAATATTGATATCATGTAGTGGGGTTCCTTTACATGCGTAGTTTATGGTTACTATTTTTTTCATTAAGTGAGATAATGTTTTCACGTAAGTATTTTTATTGGTCTGATGACTATGACAAGTGGCCATTGAGGCTTGCTTACTCTGAATAAAACATGCTCTTCAATTTGTAACAATTGGCCACTTTGTTAATCATTGATTTATTCTTTCACCCAAATATATGTTAAGAGCTTTTAATCTGCAAAACACTCTAAGTGCTAAATACCAAGATGCATCAATGTGGTTTCTGGCTTCAAAAATTTGTTGTTTAGCAAATAAAAGATATAAATAACACTAATATAGATGTAAACAGTCATAATACAAAGTACAGTAAGTTATAAAGTTTTCATTAGCAGTAAAGATAAAGTATTAGAGGATTTCGAGAAGTACTGATGTTGGCATGCTTACTTTCCCTTCTTCACACACAGCTTGAAATACTTGTTTTTCTTCACATGCTTAGTGTATCCTCAATATTTGGTACCAAATATATAACAGTCTGCTTGAGGTTATTTAACATTATTTCAGTCTTGTTGAGAACCTTACTATGTGGTTAAGTTTTCATTAATTAATGCAACAAATATTTATCTAGTGTCTATGTACCACATATTAGTCTATGGATTCATGGTACCAGTGTAAAACACAGTATCTTGCTCTCTGGGAATGTATATTCTAGTTGAAGAAACAAAAAATAATAAAGACAATTCCAGATTGAAGAGTTAGTATGAAAAAAAATGAAGTAGCATACTAGGCATAAAGATGATGATAGTGGGGTGCCATTTAAAATACAGTGGTCAGGAAAATAGATTTTTTTTTTTTTTTTTTGAGATGGAGTCTCGCTCTGTTGCCCAGGCTGGAGTGCAGTGGCCGGATCTCAGCTCACTGCAAGCTCCGCCTCCCGGGTTCACGCTATTCTCCTGCCTCAGCCTCCGGAGTAGCTGGGACTACAGGCGCCCACCACCTCGCCCGGCTAGTTTTTTTTTTTTTTTTGTATTTTTTGGTAGAGATGGGGTTTCACCGTGTTAGCCAGGATGGTCTCGATCTCCTGACCTCGTGATCCACCCGTCTCGGCCTCCCAAAGTGCTGGGATTACAGGCTTGAGCCACCGCGCCCGGCCCCTGAAAATAGATTTTTGAGATGATTTTTGAGCAGAGACCTGAATGATGAAGGGGCAAAAGTGACGTGGTTCTCCAGTGGAAAACAGAGTGCACAACAGTTACTGGAAATAATATATATTATATATTATACATAATATTAGATCACTATAATTTTTCTTTCTCCTTGTGACCACATTAATACCTTATTTCCATTTAACATGCAACTATCATATCTTTGAGAGTACCTCCTTCAATTTTCTGACCACTACTTGCAGTCACCTACATTTTCACACCCTGCCTTGTTTTGAAAATTCATTTTGTAAATTGAAATTATATGTACTGTAGATTCAGTTTATCTGCATATCTGATTTTATTTAGAAACTCTGATCTTGAAAAGAGAGCCAGTGCATCTGTTAATTAGGCTTAATCTCTTTACTGTTGAAAACACTCATAGGTGGGAACTGAACAATGAGATCACTTGGACTCGGGAAGGGGAACATCACACACTGGGGCCTATCATGGGGAGGGGGGAGGAGGGAGGGATTGCATTGGGGAGTTATACATGATATAAATGATGAATTGATGGTTGCTGACGAGTTGGTGGGTGCAGTACACCAACATGGCGTAAGTATACATATGTAACAAACCTGCGCCTTATGCACATGTACCCTAGAACTTAAAGTATAATAAAAAAAAAAAAAAGAAAATGTATGTGGATTATCACTGTTATCTGTTACCACAATTTTAATAAACTGTTTTCACCCACAATGTTAAACTATTCAAAAGAGTCCCTTCCCCTCTTCTACAGTAGCAGAGTTTTAGTTGGGTTTATGGTTCCCCAAATAAGACTACATTTCATACCTTTCCTTGATCGTATACGGAAGGCCAGTGGAATGTGAATGGAGGTGTGGACAACTTCCAAGTCATTCCAACTTAAACACAAGCTCTTTGCCTTAGACTGACACTCACCCCCTTTCAATGACCTGGAATATTTACGTTACTGGGACCCAGTTTTTACGAGGCATATGGGGGCAATGCAGTGGGGAATGGGTGAGCAACAAGATAGGAGGGACATGATTCTCCTGTAGAGAAGAGTTGCCCTGGCTGGACTGCTATGAGTGACAGAAAGGCACCTCTACCTTATTTAAGATCCACTTTATGTGTGTGATATTGTTCCAGTTTTAACCCTAAGCACAACAATCATACCTGTCTCTATAAATATTTCACTACATGAAACAGAAGTATCATTCTGCCCACCCTAGTGAGGATATGCAATTGTGAGAACCCAGATGCTCCACTTCTGTTTTTTTACCATTTTCTTCTTTTCCTTTCCCTTCGCCCTCCTTTTCCACTTCCTCTTCCTTCACGCTGTACTGAGACATCATTTAGTTCATATTATTAAAATGTACCATTAAACTATTAATAGTAAATTTACAGAGTCATATGGCCATCGCCAAAATCCAGTTGTAGAACTTTCCCATCACCCCTCAAGCTCTCAAGCCCAGTCAATTGACCGTTCAATACTACCTTCAGCCAACCATGAATTGTTTCTATAGATTAGCCTCTTCTGGGCATTTCATTAAATGGAATTAGATAATACAAAATCTTTTTTTTATTATTATACTTTAAGTTCTAGGGTACATGTGCGTAACGTGCAGGTTTGTTACATATATATACATGTGCCATGTTGGTGTGCTGCCCCCATTAACTCATCATTTACATTAGGTATATCTCTTAATGCTATCCCTCCCCACTCCCCCCTCCCCATAATAGGCCCCGGTGTGTGATGTTCCCCACCCTGTGTCCAAGTGATCTCATTGTTCAAATCCCACCTATGAGTGAGAACATGTGGTGTTTGGTTTTCTGTTCTTGCGATAGTTTGCTGAGAATGATGGTTTCCAGCTGCATCCATGTCCCTACAAAGGACACAAACTCATCATTTTTTATGGCTGCATGGTATTCCATGGTGTATATGTGCCACATTTTCTTAATCCAGTCTGTCACTGATGGACATTTGGGTTGATTCCAAGTCTTTGCTATTGGGAATAGTGCCGCAATAAACATACGTGTGCATGTGTCTTTATAGCAGCATGATTTATAATCCTTTGGGTATATCCCCAGTAATGGGATGGCTGGGTCAAATGGTATTTCTAGTTCTAGATCCTTGAGGAATCGTCACACTGTTTTCCACAATGGTTGAACTAGTTTACAGTCCCACCAACAGTGTAAAAGTGTTCCTATTTCTCCACATCCCCTCCAGCACCTGTTGTTTCCTGATTTTTTAATGATTGCCATTCTAACTGGTGTGAGATGGTGTCTCACTGTGGTTTTGATTTGCATTTCTCTGATGGCGAGTGATGATGAGCATTTTTTCATGTGTCTGTTGGCTGTATGAATGTCTTCTTTTGAGAAGTGTCTATTCATATCCTTTGCTCACTTTTTGATGGTTTTTTTTTTTTTTTCTTGTAAATATGATTGAGTTCTTTACAGGTTCTAGATATTAGCCCTTTGTCAGATGAGTAGATTGCAAAACTTTTCTCCCATTCTGTAGGTTGCCTGTTCACTCTGATGCCACTCCTATTCAACATAGTGTTGGAAGTTCTGGCTAGGGCAATCAGGCAAGAGAAAGAAATCAAGGGTATTCAGTTAGAAAAAGAAGAAGTCAAATTGTCCCTGTTTGCAGATGACATGATTGTATATTTAGAAAACCCCATTGTCTCAGCCCCAAAATCTCCTTAAGCTGATAAGCAACTTCAGCAAAGTCTCAGGATACAAAATCAATGTGCAAAAATCACAAATATTCTTATATACCAGTAACAGACAAACAGAGAGCCAAATCATGAATGAACTCCCATTCACAATAGCCTCAAAGAGAATAAAATACGTAGGAATCCAACTTACAAGGGATGTAAAGGACCTCTTCAAGGAGAACTACAAACCACTGCTCAGTGAAATCAAAGAGGACACAAACAAATGGAAGAGCATACCATGCTCATGGATAGGCAGAATCAATATTGTGAAAATGGCCATACTGCCCAAGGTAATTTATAAATTCAGTGCCATCCCCATTAAGCTACCAATGACTTTCTTCACAGAATTGGAAAAAACTGCTTTAAAGTTCATATGGAACCAAAAAAGACCCCGCATTGCCAAGACAATTCTAACCCAAAAGAACAAAGTTGGAGGCATCACGCTACGTGACTTCAAACTATACTACAAGGCTACAGTAACCAAAACAGCATGGTACTGGTACCAGTACAAAATCTTTTGTGTCTGACAACTTACAATGAGTTTTGATGTTTATCCATGTTGTAGCATGTATCAAGATTTTTTTCTTTTGATGACAAATAGTGTTCTATTACAAGGATATATCATTTTGTTTTTCCATTCAATAATTGAAGAAACTTAGATTGTTTCCAATTTCTGTTAGGAAAAGTGCTGCAATGAATATTTATTTAAAAGTCTGTGTGTGTGTGTGTACATATATATACACATATGTGTGTGTGTGTGTACATATATATACACATATATGTATGTGTGTGTGTGTATATATATATATATATTTCTTTGTGTGTTTTAGTCTGCTTAGGCTGCCCTAATAAAATACAACAGACTGGGTGTCTTAACAGAAATTTATTTTCTCACAATTCTGGAGTCTGAGAAGTCCAAGCTCAAATTGCCAGCTGGGTCGAAGTCTGTTGAGGACTCTCCACTTAGGTTGCAGAGGGTCACCCTCTTTATGTGTACTCATATGATCTCTGCTTTGTGTGTGCATGAAAAGAGAGTGTGCTCAAGCCCTCTGATTTCTCTGCTTAGAAAGACACTAATTCTATCATATAAGGACTCCATCCTTATGTCCTCATTTAACCTTAATTATCTCCTTAGAGGCCCATATTCAAATTAATCCTCACTGAGGGTTAGTGTTCAACATACGAACTTTTGACACAAATATTCAGTCATAGCATTTGCTAGGGTAGATATTTAGGGAGAAATTGCTCAGTTTTATGATAAATTAATGTTTACCTTCTTATGTAACTGGACAGCTGTTTTCCAAAGCTTGTGTACCATTTCACATTCCCACCAATTTCTTCACGTTTTTGCCACTTTTGCAAAATATGTGAAGTGGTATCTGGTTATTGTTTTACTTTGTATTTCTCTAATGATTAGTGGCATTGACTATCTTTTTATTGACATCTGTATATTTTCTTTTTTTGTTTGTTTGTTTGTTTGTTTTTGAGGCAGAGTCTTGCTCTGTCGCCCGGACTGGAGCACAGCGGCCGGATCTCAGCTCACTGCAAGCTCCGCCTCCCGGGTTTAAGCCATTCTCCTGCCTCAGCCTCCCGAGTAGCTGGGACTACAGGCGCCCGCCACCTCGCCCAGCTAGTTTTTGTATTTTTAGTAGAGACGGGGTTTCACCGTGTTAGCCAAGATGGTCTCGATCTCCTGACCTCGTGATCCGCCCGTCTCGGCCTCCCAAAGTGCTGGGATTACAGGCTTGAGCCACCGCGCCAGGCCTGACATCTGTATATTTTCTTTCATGAAGTGCTTGTTCAAATTATGCATACGTATTTAATTAAGGTTTTTTGACAATCTTATTTATTTTGAAGTATTCTTTTATAATCTTGATAAGAGTTTTTTTTTAATCAGATATATGTTTGCAAATATCTTCTCCTAGTCCATTGTTTTCCCCCCTGTTTTCTTAAGCGGGTATTTTAAAATGCAAATTAAACATTTTGTTGCAGTTATTTTTTTAAACTTATGTGTTTAACTTTGATATTGTATCTAAGAATATAGTCCAAGGTCATTAATTTTTTTTATGTCTTCTAAAAAATGTCTATATTTAACTTTTTTACGTAAGTCTATCCATTATTTTATGTTTGCGTTTGAGTGGGGTATGAGGCACTATTTTGGCATGGGGATATCCAATTTAACCTGAACTATTTCTTAGAAAGGTTATCCTTTCCCCTCTTGAATTATTTTGGCACTTTTGTTGATAGTATATTGACCATGAATATAGGAGTCTATTTTAGTCTATTCATCTACCATTGATCTAAATTCCTGTCTTTATGCTAGTACCATATTGCAGCTTTATGGCAAGTTTTGAAATCTTGAAGTGTAAGTTTTCCAACATTTTTTTTCTTTCTACCAACTTATTTTTGGTTATTGAGTTATCCTTGTTTTCATATAAATATTAGGGTCAGCTTGCCAATTGCTGCAAAATAGCATGCTGGGAAATTGGTAACAATTCTGTTGAATCTATAAGTCAATTTGGGGATGATTAACATGTTAACAATATTGAGTATTTCAATTTATGAATTTAAAATACATATCCACTTATTTAGATCTGCTTTAATTTCTGTACAGAAAGATTTTTTTTGGTTTTCATTGTACAAATCTTGCTCTTCTTTTAGGTTTTCTTAGGATTTTATTCATTATGATATTATGAACAGAATCATTACTTGTAGTTAGATTTTTCTTGCTAATAAACAAACCCTATTTTTCGTATTTTGATCTGGCAACTTATGGCATTGAGGAACTCATTCGTTGTGAAAGTTTTCTGTGGATCTGTCAGGATTTTCTGCAAGTAGGATCATGTTATTCAAATAAAGGCATTTATAATTCTTCCTTTTAAGTCTGGATGCCTTTTCTTTCTTTATTTTCTGGTTGCTGTGGCTAGAACCTCCAGAACAATGGTGAATGGAATTTTGAAAGTGAAAATCATTTCCTGTTTCTAATATTAGGTGGAAAGCATTTAGCCATGAGCTTTAAATATGATGTTAGCTGTGTATTTTCCAAAGATGTTATTTATCATGTTGAGGAAATTTCTGAATACTCATAGTTTGTTGAGGATTTCTAACCATAATTGATGCTGAATTTTGTGAAATACTTTACTTGCTCATTGAGGTGATCATGTGGTTTTTATCCTTTATTCTGTTGAGATGGTATATTGCATTCACTGATTTTCAGATGTTCAGCCAAATTTCATTCCTGGGATAAGTCTTTAAAGGTTATGGAATAAAATCTTTTTTACGTATTACTGAATTTGGTTTGCCAATATTTTGTTAAGGACTCATGAATCTGTATTCATGAGGTATATTGATCTGTGATATTCTGTTCTTGCGATGTTTTAGTATTTCTTTGGTATTTTAATAATGACTTCAAAATAATTTGGGAAGTCTGCCTTTCCCTTTTATTTTCCAGAAGGCTTTGGGAAGGATTGGTATTATTCCTTCTTTAAATGTTTGATAGAAGTTAGCAGTATGTTCTGAAGATTTTTTTGCAATAAGATTTTGAATTATTCAATTATTTGCTTGCTTTGATCTATTCAGATTTTTCTCATCACTGAGTGAGTTTGATACTTTGTGTCTTTCTAGGAATTTGTCTATTTTATCTACTGTGCTAACATGAAGTTGTTGATAAGATTTTTTTATAATCCTGTTTGGTTGGTAGAGAGGTTCTCTTTCATTCCACATTTTGGCAATCTGTACCTTCTTTCAATTTTTGTCAGTCTAGCAAAATAATCAACTTTTGATTGTATTGATTTTTATCCTTTGTGTTTCTTTTGTATTTCACTGACTTTGCTCTTTATTTTTTCCTTACTTCTGTTTAAATTGTGCTTATTTATTTTTGTTTTTTAAACTTGGCACATGATAATTCTGCATATTTATGCAATACGTAGTTGAGATACATATAATATACAGTGATTATATCAGGGTGATTATCATATCCACCACTTCACACAGTTATTTTTCTGTGTGTGTTGGTGCATTCCACATCCTCCTTCTACCATTTGAAGCTATATATTATTGTTAACTCTAGTCATCCTACAGTGCTATAGAACATTGGAACTTATTCATTTTTTTTTTTTTTTTTTTTTTTTTTGAGACGGAGTCTCGCTCTGTCACCCAAGCTGGAGTGCACTGGCCAGATCTCAGCTCACTGCAAGCTCCGCCTCCCGCATTCACCCCATTCTCCTGCCTCAGCCTCCCGAGTAGCTGGGACTACAGGCGCCCGCCATCTCGCCCGGCTAGTTTTTTGTATTTTTTAGTAGAGACGGGGTTTCACCGTGTTAGCCAGGATGGTCTCAATCTCCTGACCTTGTGATCCGCCCGCCTCGGCCTCCCAAAGTCCTGGGATTACAGGCTTGAGCCACTGCGCCCGGCTGGAACTTATTCATTTTATCTAGCTGTAATTACGTGTACTTTAACAAATTTCTTCCTATCTTGCCTTCTCTCTATCCTTCCCAGCTGCCAGTATCCTCAGTTTTACTTCATACTTCCATGAGACCAGTTTTCTTTTAGCTTCCAAATATGAATGAGAACTATTTGCTTTTTTCTGTCTTAAGTTAACAACTTAGGTTATTGATTTAGGATATTTTTTCTTTTCTGATAAAGTCGTTTAAAGCCATAATTTTGCAGTTAACACTGCTTTACCTGATTGCTGTAAATGTGAACATGTTGTGTTTCTGTTTTTATTCAGTTCAACAATTTTTTTTAATTTTGTCTTGTAATTTATTCTTTCACCAATGGGTGCATTGTTTAATTTCTGAATATTTGTGGACTTCTGAAATTCCTGTATCTTTATTTCTGATTTTTCCCTATGTGACCAGATAAAATATTGTATGATTTCAGTTATTCTTGATTTGTTGACACTTGATCTATTGTCCGATATATTCTGTTCTGGAGTATATTCATGTGTGCTTGATAGAATGTGTATCTGCTATTATTGGGTAGAGTGTACTATAGATGACAGGTCAAATTTGACAGTTGATAGTTGAAGAAGTTCATAGACTTGTTCTGGTATTGTCTTTCCTTGCTGATTTCTTGCCTGTTTGTTATATTAATAACTGAAAGTGGGTATTAAAATCAGTAGCATTTTATTATTGAATTGCCTACTTCTTCAATTCTATCATCTAGATTTGCCTCACACATTTATGTCTCAGTTTCAGGTATTTACATGTTTAGAATTATTATATTTTACTGATGAATTTACTCTTTTATACTTTACTATGTTTTTTGTTTGTTTGTTTTTGCTTTTAGTAACCTCATTTACCTTAAAATGTATTTTATCTGATATTAACTGTCTTAGTCTACTCAGGCTGCCACAATCAAATACCATAAACTGGGTGGCTTAAACAATAGGAATATATTTCTTACAATTCTGGAGACTAAAAGTTCAAGAACAAAGTGCCAGCAGTGCCAATGCCTGGTAAGGGCTCTCTCCTTGGGTTGCAAATGTCTGCCTTCTCACTGTATCCTAACATGGTCTTTCTTTGATACACACTGAGGTGGGGTGGGGCAGGGAGAAAGACAAAGCATGAAATCCAAAGGATCAAGCTCTATGATGCCTTTTCTTCTAAGGACACTAATCCCATCGTGAGGGTTCTGCCTCAACCTCATCTAAATCCAATTACCTCTGAAAGACCCCATCTTCAAAAATCCATCACATTGAAGGTTAGGGCTTCAACACACAAATTTGAGAGGAAACAATTCAGTTCATAATATCAGTGTAGCTACACTAATTCTTTTATGGTTAACGTTCCATGCAGTTCATCGTTATACCATCCACCTACTTGTATTTGTGTTTAAAGTGTTTCTCTTACAGACAGCATATGATTAGATCTTTTTTCTTAATCCAGACTCAAAATTTATGCCTTTTAGTATGAGTGTTTAAATTATTTATATCTATTGTAATATTTCATATGATTGGATTTTTGCCTGAATTGTGCTTTTTATTTCTATATCTCATCATATTATTCCAGCTATTCTTTTTTACTGTGATCTTTTTGTTAAATATGTACATTGAAATGTAGCATTTTAATTCATTATTAGTTTTTGTACTATATGAATTATTTTCTATTTGTGCTACGTATTACAATATGTGCCTTAATGGATCACAGTCTGCTTCAGATTAATACTATCTTGATTTCAGTAAGATACACAATATTGCTCAAATAACTTCATTACTTCTACCCACTTTGTTATTATTCTGTTATTATCTGTATATGTTGTATGTTCAACAACACAGTTTTGTAATTGTGATTTATACATTTGTCTTTTAAATCAGTTAAAAGAGAAAATAAACTATGTACACTACCTTCATATTTGCCTACATAGTTATCTTTTCTATTTCTTTCATTTATTTGAGTGCATTCAAGTTAGTGTCTGATTTCATTTCCTTTCAGAATGAGTACTGCTTTAGTGTTTATTGGAAAGAAAATCTGCTAGCAACAGATCCTCTCAGTATTTTAAAATGTGGTAATATTGTGATTTCACCTTCAATTTTGAAGGATAGTTTTACTGGATGTAGGATTCTTGGTTGACTTTTTTTTTTTGTTTGTTTGTTTATTTGTTTAAGCAGTATCTTTCCACTGCCTTCTGGCCTCCTTCGTTTCCTACAAAACATCAGCTGCTAATTTATTATGGTTTCTTTGTAACTAATGAGTTATATTTCTCTTGTTTCCTTATAGTTTTTTTCTTTGGCTGTGTCTGTCAATAGTTTGACTATGATCTGTCTAGGAATGGATACGTTCAGGTTTATGCTAAGTAGATTCATTGAATTTATTGAATATATGGATTTAATACTTGTTTCTTGAAATTTGGGGAAATTTGTATCCATAATTTCTTTAGATTTTTCCCCTTTTTCAGAGACTCTTATTACATTGTTATTGCATATGCATGTTTTTGTTATTACATATGTTGTGTTTCTGTTTTTTGTTTTTTTCCTCAAAGAGAAAAAAAAAAAAAAGTTGTTAGACTTAGCGTACAATGTCCCTATATTTATTGACTATAGGAACATCGAATTTCTTCCTTGTATTTATTGAAATCTGGGAGTATTTAGATAATATATTATAGCATATTAGGTTTGCAAATCCTGAATATTTGTTACTATTTTTTGTTTGCTTTTTTGATTGCTATGTTTTTCTAGAGAATCATTCTCTGCTAAATCTTCTTGTGCATTTTTTGGCAGTCTTTTTTTTTTTTTAAAGATGCTTTAAATTGGCACATAATAATTGTATATATTTACAGGGTACATAGGGGTGTTGTGTGATACATATAATGTATAGTGATCAGATCAGGGTGATTAGCATATCCACCATTTCAAACCTTTATTATTTGTTTATGTTGGGGACATTCAATATCCTCTCTCTTGTTATTTGAAACTATATAGTATGTTATTGGTAACTTTAATTATCCTACAGTGCTATATTACACAAGAATTTGTTCCTCCTATCTAGCTCTAATTTTGTGTCTGTGTACCCTTACCACCCTCTAGTATCCTCAGTTCTACTTTTGATTTTTAAAGGATCTGGGATACATGTACAGAATGTGCAGGTTTGTTGCATAGCTATACATGTGCCGTGGTGGTTTGCTGCACCTATCAACCCGTTATCTCGCTTTTAAGCCCCGCATGCATTAGGTATTTGTCCTAATGCTCTCCCTCTACTTGTCCCCCACCCCGACAGGCCCTGCTGTGTGATGCTACTTTTTACTTATTTAAGGTTTTTTAAGCTTTCATATATGAGTGAGAACATGCACTGTTTAACTTTTGTTCTTGGCTTATTTCACTTAACATAATGTCCTCTAGTTTCATCCATGTTGCTATAAATGACAGGATATCATTCTTTATGTCTGCATGGTAATTTATTGTGTACATACCACAGTTTTTATCCAGTAATCTGTTGCTAGGTTCCTTGGTTTGTTTCATTTCCTTCCTCTTTTCTAAATCCCGGCCAGTATTTGTTGTTTTTTGTTATTTTGATAATAGCCATTGTAACTACAGTGTGATATAACATCATTATGGTTTTGATTTTTATTTCCCTGATGATTAGTGATAGCATTTTTTGTATGCTTGCTGGACATTTATATGTCGCCTGTGAAGAAATATCTGTTGAGGTCATTTGAACTTTTCTTAATTAGATGATTTTGTGGTGTTGTTGAGAAATCTGAGTTCCTTTTATAGTCTAGATATTAATCCCCTGTTGGATGAGTAGGGTGCAAATATTTTCTTCCATTCTGTAGGTTGTCTTTTTATTCTATTAATTGTTTCCTTTGCAGTGTAGAAGCTTTTAAGTTTGACATAATCTCACTTGTTTATTTTTGCATAGTTGCCTGCGTTTTGAAGTCTTCCTCATAAAATATTTTCTCAAATTAATGTCCTGAAACATTTTTCTTATGTTTTCTTCTAAGAAGTATTTATTTTCTAGTCTTATATTTAGATATTTGATCTATTTTATTTCTTCATAGTGTGAAAAGTGGAGGATCTAGTTTTGTTTTTCTGCATATGGATATCCAGTTTTCCTAGCACCATTTATTGAAGCGATTGTCTTTTCCTTAATGTATGTTCTGGATGCCTTTTTCAAAAATCAGTTGTATGTAGATATATGTTTTAACTTCTGGGTTCTCTTTTCTGTTTAGTTGGTCTATATTTCTGTTCTTATGAAAGCACCATGCTGTTTCGGTTGCTACAGCTTTGTAGCATATTTTGAAGTTTGATAGTGTGACACCTTCAGCTTTGTTCATTTTGTTTAGGATTGCTTTGACTATTCAGATCCTTTTGTGGTTTCATACAAATTTTAGAGATTTTGTTCTAATTCTGTGAAGAATGTCATTGACAGGAGTTGCATTGAATCTACAGATTGCTTCAGAAAATATGGTCATTTTGGCAATATTAACTCTTCCTATCCATAAGTATGGGATGCTTTTCCATTTGTTGCTGTTATTTTTTATTTCTTTCATCAGTGTTTTGTTGTTTTCTTTGTAGGGATCATTCCTTGGCCAAATACTATACCCTTCATTGAATAAATACTTACTATTCCGAGTTAATTTATTACTTTTGCATCTCCTGTTAATGGGATTATGGTTTTTATTTTTTTTTCAGGTAATTTATTGTCTGTGTACAGAAAGACTACTGATTTTTGAATGTTGATTTTCTATCCTGAAAGTTTTTGAATTTGTTTAGCAGTTCTGAGACATTTTGTGTAGTCCTTACATTTTTCTGGATCCTGTCTTCTGAGAGTGGGGACAATATGACTTCCTCCTTTCCAATGTGGATGCCCTTTATTGCTTTCTCCTTGATAGCTCTGTTTAGTTTTTGTTTGAAGTTATCTTTATTTTTTTAAGCCTGAATATCTAGGAGTTACTTTTGAGTCACTATAGCTTAATGGTCAGACAAGGATTATTCGGAGCTTATGTCTACATAGTTTAAGCCAGTAAATTTTCCACTCTTTACTGATAGATCAGTGGAGAACTTATTTAAAGTTCAGGCACTATGTTAGCATGCCTTGGCTTTGCATTTTGATAAATCCATTTGTGTTTCTTCTGTGACAGTGCAAGGTTTTATGTTGGAGCAGCAATATGTAGGCAGCTAGAGCCCTCTCCAGTCTTTCCTGAGCATATGCATAACTTTGCTAATATATGCAACTTCCCAGACCAGGAGTGGCTTATACAGTTTATCAAGGACCGCTGTGTTGCTGTCTCATTCCCCAGATCTTGTAAGATTTCTGGCTAGTGTTCCAATCTGTTGCTTGACCAAGTTTGTATTGCAACCTCAGGTTTGTTGAGATGTTGGCCTTCCTTGATTTTTTAAAATACTAAAATTGTTATCATTTTTGGCGATGCCCTGATTATTGTTTTCTCTACACACCACTCCAAATCAAATCAGCTCCCCTCCCAACCCCAGCGTGGAAGCTGTTGGTTTTCATGACTTTCAATGCTGTGCTAAAATTCAGTGCCATGCTAATGCTAAAATGACACAGACACACTCTTCTTATGTGATGTTCAATATTTGCTATTAAATAAGTGATTTCCAATTTGTTGTATGTCTTTTTTTTTTTTCTTTCCAGAATCCTTAAATGATTTCACATATCTGTTTTATTTAGTTTTATCATTGCCTTTAAAGAGATTTGCTGAACTCCTTATTTGGCCATTTGTGAAGTTCCACATGCCTTCCCCCACCCCCACAGGAGGGATAGATAAATCTAGACTATGTGATTCAATTTTTATGGAATAGGTATCATTTTAGGTGCATCATGAATTACAGCCAATATATGAAATTTACTTTTCATGGTAATTCTGATGAAGAGAAGAGTAACAGAAATGTGGATTATGGGGAGATAACAGTCAATAGTGTTGTTAGTCTGGAATACTATCTATTTTGAGAACCAGATAAGACTGGCACAGGAGGTTGAAATGAGCTAGTAATAGATTTTGAATGTGAAACTAAGGTTTCTGAATTAATATCTTAGGTAATATCAAAGAGTGGAAGGGTCTGAGTGATGGAATGACATGATTTATAGATGTGCTTCAGGGAAAATGAAATAGCTGCCCACAGTGTTAAGTGATGGATTAAGGGTCAAAAAAACTGAAATCAAATCAGTCAGCAGTCTTTAAATAGTCCAGAAGGAAGCTAATGAAGTCTCAGGATAGTTATTATAAGAAGGGTAAAAAGTAAGCTACTATGAAGCTATGTTACAGGAGGTCTTGGGAAGGACTTGAATAGCTTATTATGTATCTGGGACTAGTAAAAGAGAGACTCAAAGAATACTTCTAGCATTGGGCCTTTGGTAACTGGACAAGTATACAACTAGCACAAATAAAGAACATAGAAGGAAAGACAGATATAGGGAAATAATTGTAAATGGTAGTTCATATTTATTGAATTGTTACTGTAATCAGACAGAGTTATGAGTTTTATGTAAATTATTAGTTACTCCTTACATAACACTTTGCATATAATAGGAAACTAGGGGAACCATATTAGTCCACTGTACCAAAATAAAATAGCTAATATACGACAGTGTTAGAATTTTAACCCAGGCATTCTCAGATCAGAGCTGAGATATTTTTCTGACTTTTATTTTAGGTTGAGGGGTACATGTGCAGGATGTACAGGCTTGTTACATAGGTAAATATGTGTCACAGTGAATTACTGCACAGAACATCCCATTACTCAGGTATTAAGTCCAGCATCCATTAGCTATTCTTCTTGGTTAGATTGGAGGTGAGATTTTTGACCCCTGTCTGAATATAGGTCTCAGGACACATTTAGAAATGGAAAGATGGAGTGATGGTTTAAGATCATATTGTCTGAGGGTGAAAAGTTAAAATTGTGATATTGGACAAGATTGTCAAAGACAAATATATGAGAGAAGTGAAACTCATTGGCAACTATTTACATTTTGTGGGAAAAAGGAAAAAAATGTTTAAAATTAAAAGATGAACCAGAGCAAAACATTATCCCTAAGGAAAAATGTTTATTTTGGTGTGATTATTTTAACTGTGATGGGGTGTTGTTTGGATCAGGTGTATAAAAGGGCCATAGAGGAATAGTGCATACCTATAGTCCCAGTTATAGGAAGCTGAGGTGGGAGGATTGTATGATCCCAAGAGTTCAAGGATGCAGTGAACTATATTACGTCACTGCACCCCAAGCTGGGACAAAACGTGAGATATCCTCTCTTAAAAAAATCTATGAATTCTGGAGATAAGGAACCAACAAATTAAATTATGGAGAGAATTTTCATTATGGTGGTAGTGGTTTTAAAAGAATAGCAGTACAAACAGTAAGGAGTGAGGGGATGGAAATGATTAAATACTGTGAGTAGAATTTTTCTTCAAAGTTTGATAATGATGAAGGTAAATATATAAGAATAGCTAGAGTTTGGTGAAACATGAAACACACAGAAATTTTCTGAAGAAGGAGGAAAAATTCAAAGAGAGAGAAATTATGATGACAGTTCGGTTTAGAAAGGAGCTAAAGAGGAGAAATTTGTTAAACATTGAACTATTGAGTTAATAGAACAATCAAGTTTGTTATCAGTGAAGAGGAAAATGGAAATTCATGTGGAGTGATTATAATAATTTCAGTAATAACTGAGGCAATGTGGAAGTGGGGAAGTACAGTGGAGAGTGAAAAAGATTTGAAAATGCTACTGGGGAGAGTCAATTAGAGATGATTGATAATATTCCTGAGTCATAGTAAGAATTAACCTGAGATTTCATAGCAAGAATCTCTAAGAGATTCTATAATAACTATTTTATGATATTTTCCTGCAATATTAGGAATGCCAACACTAAAAAGATCACAATTTTAGATATGGATGTTGTTTTATTGTTTTCATGGATAGGCATTATTTTCTGAGTTTTCTTATGACTTTAAGAACTCTTGAGTGAATGAGTCTTTAGAAAGAAAAAAATTCTCTTGAAATGGATGCTCTTTCCCTACTCTCCTAATATATGTTAAGGAGATTTTAGGAGCATATTTTAAGAGATTTGATAATATTTCTGTACAAGAGAGTAATAAGAATGAGGGGGAAATTAAATGGTTTAACATTTTTGGAATAATACTATTTTTCCCCTTGGGATTTCCCAAAATACATTTGTTCAAAGTGAACATCAGTCTCTCATTTTTTAAAAGATTTCCTAAAGATATTTAAGGGGCTTTATTTATCAGATAGCATTGATAGAGTATATTATTTACCACTTGGTCTGGATCAGTAGTCCTCATCATCTTAAGTGGTAAATTGGAGAGTGCATCAAATTTTGAGTCTAAAGCATTAGCTTCATTCCTACCTCTGACTCTTAGGAAATTTATCTGAATTCATATTCTCAAGCTGTAAAATTGGGATAAAAATACCTAAATAACTTCACAGGTTTATTGTAATATCCAATAGGTGATAGAATGGAAAGTCTATGTGAATTATTAAGTGATGGCATTTGTTTTTAAACATACTTATCAACAAGCAGTTCCATGCTAGGCTGAAACTGAAACTTCTGTGTCTTCCAAAAAGATTTTGTTAGTTTAAATAAGTTCATCACTATTGGGAATCTTTTGATGATGAAGAATTTGTTTTCTAGAATTAATGCTTAAATCAACTTTAAAGTGGTCTATAAAAAAAACTAATAAAATTTCAAAGATTTCAGGCTGATTATCCATTATAAAAAATATTTTAAAATAGTTATTTTATAAAAAACATTCACCTGCATTAGTTTATATACGTCGAGGTAATATGTTTGATTAATATTGTATTCAATAAAATACTTTATATTCATATGATTAGAATGTTCTGTACTAGCATCTGAACTATAAATAAATAAATATCAGGATATGTATATATGACCTGCTTATTCTCAATGTAACCCTGTGACACAAGGATAAGTAGCTACAAAGAAAAAATCGATTAATACCATCAAAAAAATCACTCTCTGGACTGGCTAATAAAAGTGATTCATCTAAGATACACGAAAAAAAGCCATAATATTTACTTAATTATTAACTTAAGAAAACTATATGTAAGCACTGAGCTAAGTTCTGAAAATATAAAGATCTCCATCTGTGATCATCCGTGCAATGAGAAGATTTTATTATAGTGGAATAAAATGTATGCATCTTGGTAGTCAGAGACAGTAGTGGTATGTGTTTGTGGCAAAACAGCTTGAAGAATAAATTCATTCTGTTAATGTAAGCAAGATTTATTTATTTTTTTTTCTGCTATGATTATCATGGAGAAATTACCATAGTAAAAGCTGTGGCACTGCTAACACCCATAGTCATGATCTTCTGTTTATGTGAAAGGCAGAACCATTGAGTTGGAATTCAAGTTTTTCCTTGAATGTATTATTCGAAAATACTTTATGAATGTAACTGATATTTTATACCATATTTTATATGAGTATAATTTTTGTCAGTTGTTTCAAAACATGCTATATAAAAGGTTAGTCTACAGTCCCTACACCTAACACACATATATACACAATGACATAAACATATCTGGTAAGGCTATTTCCTAGAATTTACTATGTTAAGCATCATTGATTGTGATATTATAAACTGCAGATCATGCTACAGATAATTATTCTTTTCTACTTTCAATTCATTAAGGTGGCAGTACAAGCAGCAACATCATCACAATATTCAGCATTAATTAAATAAAAGCTTATTATGTTCCATGTCTTATTCTACATTCTTCATATACATTCACTCATTCAATCCTTACGGTCCTATGACATAGTGCTTTAATTATTCAAAGTGTACACAATTGAAGGCACACAGAGGTTGAGTAAAGTGGCACAAACAATATGTTACTAAGTATAAGAGAGGAACTTAGGCAGTCTGACTCCAAAGCTGCACTCACAACAACATGCTATGAGTGATTTCTCATAGCTTTATTATCTATTTTTAGTTCATAGCATTTACAGTTATTGATCCATGGTGTTTTCTCAAATGACAAAATAGTATAAAATTCTGTTTTGATCACTGGATACAGAGTGATTGTGTTTAGCATGTTGTGTCGTTTGATTAGAGAAGCCATAACAGCCAAATATCTCTTCATAGAATGCTCATATTGAATTCCTCATCAAAATATTTTTTTCTGAATTAGTTTTGAGGTATAGATTAGCTATCAGGAAGTCGTATGAGATAACATTATATTTAAACTTTTCCTTTCAGAGTTTCTCTCAGTAAATTTGAATGTTTGAAAACAAGGCCACTTTGACCCATTTATGACTCTTCAACCAAAGGAAAAAAAAAGGTTAAAATATCCCAATACTCTTGTTTTCAGCAATAATGAAGAATATTTTCACCTTTCAAGTACAGAATAAATATTGGTTTACACATATAGAAACCTGCTTTGAATGATAATATTTTATTAGAAATGAATAAATTTGAAAAGTATGAATACAAGCTGAAAGGTTAAAAAAGAGGTAATACTAAGAAGAATTCAGTTTGATAAAGGCATATTGTGATTTCCTCTTTGTCACATTAGTAGTTCAGACTAAGAAAGTCACTAAATTTTTCAAGTTAAATTTTTGGTGGTGTACCTTTTTAGACTAATTCATTTCCTCACTACGTTAGTATCTTTATATGCTGAAAAGCCTGAAAGTATATTTTTGTTTAATGTTGCTGCCAATATTTAGGAGAGAAATATTCAGTATTTTTTATATACTGAAAATTATTTAGGAGAGAAATATTCAGTATTTTTATATACTGAAAGTTATCTTGGTTCCTGAGATCTTACATTATTAAATCTTAGAATGGTTGACTATTTTAATTTTTTCTGTAATTTAAAAATTTTTCACATTAATTTTTCAATTAAATGGTTAATTTCCAATTTCATGATAAGAAATAATTGTCTAATAGGTTTGTGCTATCACAAAATCTTAGAGCTAGAAGATCCTCAGAGATTAATCTAGCTTAAATCACTAATTTTACACTTGAGGAAAATGAGGTCTGAGAAAATACGTGAGTCACTGAAGATCAAGTAGATAATTAGAGGCATAAGCCGGGTCTAGAATGAGAGTCTTCCAACTATTGCCTCTAAGTAAGGGATATTTGAATTGGAACCAGGGAAATAGTGTTTCACTTTATACCATGAGATAGTAATACACAGTGGTTAGGACACAGGCTTTATATCAAGATAACCTGCATTTAAAAAAACCCAGCCAATCACTCATTAACTTTATGAACTTGACAAAATTTTTCAGCCCTAGATTTTGTATCTGTAAATTGAAAATAGCAACATTAGTTACCTCAGGAGTCTATTGTGATGATCAAGTGGGCCAATAAATGTAAAGCATTTACAATGATGTCTAGTACAAAGTGATTCTTATGCTAGCCTGTATTATTTTAAAATTGCAACTGTTTCTCATCTCCGATGCAATATATATCTGTTGGAGGAATGTTTGAAAAATACAAAAAGTCAGAAAGAAAATAGATAATTGATAATACCTAAAACTATTAGCCATGTACTTCAAATTTTATTTTAATATTTCATTCTGTTTACATTTTTTCACTTACATTTTAAAATTCTGTTTTACAGGGTTACACATAGATATCTGATTTTTGGTATCTGGGAAGTCTAGATATCCTAAATTTCACTTGCTAAAAAATACTTAAAATACTGCATAAAATACAAAAATAATATTTTTGATGCATTGATGAGCTTTCAACAAAATAAGTAACTCAATCACTTGAGTCCAACACCAAGTCATAGGACAAATGAAGATAGTATTAATCATGAAGATATCAGTTAGCATGGGGGTATCAATAATCAGAACCTGAGTGGCCTAGAGATTTTTGAAAATTGTGGTAAGAACATAACACAAAATGTAAACTTTAACAAGGTTTTAATTGTCAAGCATAATATTGTTAATGATAAGCTTTTCATGGACCTTTGCAATGAGTATGGAAAAGAGATTTGGGCCCATAGGTGGTTGAGGTTTGTTCTCAGGTTGTGTAATCTTGAATGCACAAAGGGCTATCAGTAAGAGTAAGTTTAAAACAAAAAGCACAAAAACACCAAACAATATAGCTATTAAAGGGGAAGGGATGGGGATGAAATTTGTCTCAGCCTTGACTTTAGGTGGTGTGGAGAAAAATATCTTCTGATAATTTATTGTTATGAGAAGGCTGTCATGTGGAAGTGGAGCCTCAGCCCATGTTATTTGCATAGTGCAGAGGAAATAAACCCAGATTAAGTTTAAAATGGACTCAGGGTTTTCCCAAGTATTTTACAAAAGCTTATGCAAAATCTTCTTGGAGTGTTATATCTTCAACCCAGGCATTTTATGATTCTCACGGAGAAGATACCACAACATAAGCAAAATCACAAAGCACAATCATAAAATACACAAGGGATCAAGGGACCATGGGCCAGAGACAGCAGACAAAAATGAGAAGCAAAATATAAAATAGGTATGGTTAATTTGTTTAAACAAATAAGACAGAGTCAAATCATTAATAAAAGCAAAATACATTCACAAACGACCAGCCAGAATCAAGAGAAAAGGGAAACATGAAATACATGAAGAAAACAGAGAACTACTGGAAATAGGAAATACAATAACTAAGATAAAAACTCACTGGAAAGTCAGCAGAATAAGCACAGCTGAAGAGAACTATAGTGATCAGAAGACTGGTATGAAGCCATTTTGCAGAATCAGCAATAGAGCATTAAACATACTTTAAAAATTAGATACAGGTTAAAAGACATGAGAGATTATCAAAGACCTAGAAAGCTACAGTATATGTATGGAATGGGCAACAAACAGTATTTTAGGAGACAGTGGATGTTGGCATCTGTTAGCAGGGAGAATGAAGGAAGCTAAGGGTCCAATTTAACAGTAGACTTTAACTTACATTCTCTATTTTTAACTTATATCCCTCTGTTTTTACCTGCTTGTTCCTATTATCCAGTGATGTGCTAATTAATGTTGGTTCGCTGAACAAAAAAATTAAAATATAGGTGTATATGTTATAGGTATGTGTTTATTCTAAATTTTGCTAATATAAAAGAAGTGTAACATAATTTACTACTAATAATAAAATATTATTTATTAGCTAAGTGTACATTCTCTATAGCCAATTGATTCTCACAGAGTGTGCCACCACGCCCAGCTAATTTTTTATATTTTAGTAGAGACCGGGTTTCACCGTGTTACCCAGGCTGGTCTTGAACTCCTGAGCAAAGACGATCTGCCCACCTCGGCCTCCCAAAGTGCTAGGATTACAGGCATGAGCCGCCACGGCGCCAGGCCCCACTGTTCTGTTTACACACATTCAGCAAATACTTTTGTTTTCATCTGCGCCTACACCCATAACTTCCTTGGGGACTCATGCCTCCAATCTGGGCTTCTCTCAGGGCAAATTGCATCTATTATTATTGTTCCTCCCATTGAAGGCATTTAATATGAAACTGTGTCCATTCTCCTAAATTGGTTGCTACTGTTCTTGTCATCTTCAAATCTCTTGATATCTTTTATTTTCTTTTAATCATTTTCCTTTCACTTTTTCTTTGTGTGTTAAAATTTTCTTTATTGTGTGCCAGTAATTGTGGGGTGGCAGGTGGCCAGTGGAGAGGTAAAAGCAATAATTCCTGGTATCAGCCCTTTAATATTTAATCAGAAATATCGCTTGATATTTCTTATATTCATAATCCCAGGACTCACCAGATATAGTTAATAGTGAAAAAAACTATACAAAATACGGAATAGTCATCTTATACATTGCTATAAATCATCCCCATTGAACTACTTCAAAATGTTTCACAGGCAACACCCCTAGGTATTCAATTAAGCACTGGGGTTTGCAGAAAGGTGTCAAAAGTGAAGGGGAAAGAGGTGGAAAATGGAATTGGATATAACATGCTTCTTGCTGTCAGACACAATTTCTTTTCCTCAAATAGCCAGAAAATGTGTTAAGGGTTTGTAACAATATATAAAGAAGTGATGAATAGAAAAAGGCATAAGTCTGTTAGTGTATATATGGGAAAATGGGTTCTACACATGTATAAAATTAGATTTTAAAAATTTTAATAGCTGAATGTTAAATCATTAACACAATTGAAGTACGTATTTTAAAACATTTTTATCTTTATTTTTTTGTTTTTTACTGGCAAGAACAGGGAAGATAAATAAAAGTGTAGGTTTTATTCATGATAACACAATGAAAGTAATTACATAATATATAATAAAATTAGTAACTATATTATAAAATACATAATTATAAATCATATATTTATATTATAAAATTATGTATTATGTAATTATATAATTCAACATTTCCAAAATTGTAATGCTTATAGGAATCCATTTGGAAAGTAGTGTTAGAATAATTCCTGAGCTCAGATGATTGTAACAGTGTGATAAAATAGTGTTTTATGTTGGAAACATTTCTACACTCAATATTGTCCATGTTCACACTGTGAAATCTTGGGTCTAGACATCTGTCATTTTACAAAATAGGCTATCAGGAAATCACTGCTGAACATTGTGTAGCCATTATCTACTGCTCTGTTTGTGTTTGGAGTGAGCAGAATATAAAAAATGGCTGCCCTGATGCTTGCATAGCTTATTTTTCCATCCTTGTACTTCATCACAAACTCCTTGTGTATTCTATGTTGCACATATAGTGAGTTACAGTACTTAGATTCAACATCTTATACCTCAGTTATTTGCACTTGTAAGTGGACTTGTAGTTCCCACTGAAAGAATAAGTCTCTCCTTTTCTGCCCCACAAAACTTTCTCACTCTTTAATAACTGCTCAAGTGTCATTTTCTTTAGGGACTTAGCCTTTGCTACATATGAAAGCTTTCCTTAACCTGATGTGTTGTCCTAAGGATTCCTCTCTTTAGTTCTTCCACAGCATCCTATGCTTAATACTGGAACTATTTTCCTATACTGTAATCAGTCTTTTTCTTGGTTTTTGCTCACTAAATCCTAAACTTCTTCAGAGCATGGATTGTGTCTTCTTTTTATTCTTAACCAAAAGTAGGTATTTGTAACATTAATAGTTTGGCAGTTTTCTCTAGTGAGACATTTTATTGTGATGGAATTAGGCATTGATGGAATCAATGCCTAATTGATGAGGTAGGAAGAAAATACATTACAGAGGCTGGAAAAATTAGTAAGTTATACTATAAATGTTCACTAAATTAGATGGTTTTAAACTATAATCTAATTGTAGGCAACATCCATGTGGGATTAATTAATGTATTCTGTGCATTGAAATTTTGATCTAAAATAAATAGCAGAGCTTATTTATAAAGGGTATCATATTCCAGGAAGGAACAATTTCTCTCTTTTTTATAGTGAGTATTAATGAGAAAAACAAACAAAAAAACAAGAAGAGATATCTCTTTCTGTTTTTCTTCCCCCCCCCCCCCCCCCATTTCTCTTTCGGAAGTAATGAGTTTTGTAATGTTCCCTAAAGCCCCAAAATTCAGGTATCTGCTAAAGACTCTCGAAATCAACATAATAAAAATCATGCTTTAGCTAACAATGTGTCTTCCAAACACTATAGAACTCAGATCAGAGTCAATATAACACCAGAAGGAAGGGTAGAAAGTGAACTCTGATTTGAGATGATAGATAGACAAACCTTAATTTAGAATGTGATGTAAAGCAAAGGCCCAGGGCTTAGTGTTGGTTTAGGGAGCTCTAGGATTATCTATCATTAGTCAGGACTTGAATGAAACACTTGAGTTATTTTACCTGTAAATAACAGGTTAGGTTCTATTATATGTTTTTAAAATGTAAATCTTTTTAAAATTTAAAATGCTTATGTACAAATGATACTTCTCTTACAATCACAGGATTTCTAATTAAGAACATTTTGCATACTTTTAAATTTTGTTTTTATGGTTTAAATTATTTTCTTAAATTAGAAATCCTGTAATTGTGATAGAGAAGTCTCATTTATACATAAGTGTTTTAACTTTTTGTTTTAAGTAGAGTTTTTATTTGACTTGGGTTGCAGCTGAATAAAACATGTTTTCAACATTAAACAATTTTACTTTCCTATCTGTCTGCCTATCTTCAACTCTGCATGAAAAGATATTGAGTAGATTTTTAGGATATTGTCAAATCCTGTATCAAATCCAAAACTCTGATATCTACATTGATATAGGAGATTTCATTTAGTTGCAAGAGAAACTGTTAATAAAAGAACACTTTCCTAAATGAATGTTTTAATAGCTTGTCAAGGGGATTGGATATGCTTGATTTTGTGTTCAATTTTTTTCTGCCCCAGAAAACACTTTGTGTTACTTTAATCATCCATAAATAATAAGTCTTGACATTTAAAACGCTGAAAGCTTCTCAGTTTTTAATAATAATTAGAAATAATGAATGCTTTGTTCTGTCTAAAATATATTTCATTGATGTTCAGAATTTCAAACATTTTCTGTGTTTTCACTATTTCAAAGGTCATTTAAATTTGAAGGCTTTGCATTTTAAAATCTGAACATGGCCTTAAAATTTACACCTTTTAGCATCCTTGCTAAGTACAATTAGCTGTTTTTTGGAATTAGACTTATCTCATATGAGAAATAATTCTTTAAAAGGGCATCAGTTTACCTATTTTTCCACTGAAATAGTTTTTAATTTTGTATTTTGATTCATTTTTAAGGTTTTTATGCCTTAGAAATTCAAAGACCAGTCCACATACAGTGACTCACACCTGTAATCCCAGCAATTTGGAGGCTGATGCAAGTGGATCTCTTGAGGCCTGGAGTTTCAGACCAGCCTGGGCAACAATGCAAAACCCTGTCTCTACTAAAATACAAAAATTACCTGGTCATAGTGGCGCACACCTGTAATCACAGCCACTGAGGAGGCTGAGACATGAGAATTACTTGCACCTGCAGATGGAGGGTGCAGCGATCTGAGATCGTGCCACTGCAATCCAACCTGAGCCACAGAGCGAGATTTTGTCTAAAAAAAAAAAAAAAGAAAGAAAGAAAAGAAAGAAATAAAGAAAAGAAAGAAAGAAAGAAAGAAAGAAAGAAAGAAAGAAAGAAAGAAAGAAAGAAAGAAAGAAAGAAAGAAAGAAAGAAAGAAAGAAAGAAAGAAAGAGAAGAGGGAAGGAAGAAGGGAAGGAAAGAAAGGAAGGAAGAAATTTGAAGGGAAGGAGGGGAAGGAAGGGAAGGAGGGGAAGGAAGGGAAGGAGGGGAAGAAGGAAAGGAGGGGAAGGAAGGGAAGGAGGGGAAGGAAGGAAAGGAGGGGAAGGAAGGGAATGAGAAGGAAGGAGGGGAAGGAGAAGGAAAGAAGGGAAGGAGGGGGAGAAGGGAAGAAGGGAAAGAAGGGAAGGAGGGAAGGAAGGGAAGGAGGGAAGGAAGGGAAGAAGTGAAGGAAGGGAGGAAGTGAAGAAAGGGAAGGAAGGGAATAAAGAGTCAAAGACCATGACTACAAATTACACATTGAAAGTAGATTTGGTTAATTCACAATCTTTACAGTGTTTCCCCTTTATAGCATGGCAAAATAATTTCAGATTTTATTATGTTCATTTCATATTTTAGTTTAATTTATCCCCTAGTATCTATAAGACTGTAAAATCATTTACTGCCAAGATACAATGGCAAAAATTAACAGTAACTTAAAAGGGCACCTGAATTGGTGACACAGATGTAGCACCAAATCCCCTACATAAGCAAGCCAATTAAATCTTTGTCAGTGACCATGCAGCACCCAAGTCCCACAGACGTGAAGTGACAGGCTTGGACTTCGAACCCAGGGCCATTAAGCTGCAGGACACACATCCTCAGCATATAATAAGTGCTAATATCTGTTCAGTTTTTCATTGTATTTTTCTGGTTTGATGTTTGTTGCCAAGAATATCATTTATTGAGTATATAGACACATCTCAATAAGTATTTGGCCCTATAATGTGAAAGGAAAAAAAAAATCTTTGCCTCTCAGTAGCTTTATGAAAATACAACTTAAATTTAGAAAATTAGACTGCCTCTAAAAGAGCAAGTGGTATATTTTAGAACTCCTGGGAGACATAAAAGGAACAAACAAACAAAAGAGCCAGATGGGGAGGTTGGAAGGGAGGAGAAGATTTTCATTTTGTGTTAGACATCAACAAATTTTGCATTCAACTGTATGTAATGAATTCCTAGATCCTAACTACCTGGTTTACATATTTGTACCTTCTGTCTGTCTTCTGTTTTCCACTATTCTTGAGTCAATCATTATTTATGATGTCACAGAGAAAAAATGAGGTAAGGATTTCTGATTATCTGCAGGTTTGATGTTTTGAGGAGATTGAATAATGATTTTGGGGTGCAGTATGTGTCTAAATGTATTTACATTTTCAAAGGACCAGAATATCCATAGATTAACATTTAGGGCATAATGGCCATATTTGTTAAAAAGCAAAAAAGAAAACTACCAGCTTATCCTAGACTTAACTAAAGGTGCTCTAAATATACAGAAATCATTTTGCCAAGTCAACTGCATTCTACTATTTTTTTTTCTGATGCTTAAGAATTTGGCATTTTCACTATATGAAACACCATCAAGGTTATTACTTTCACAAAAGAAGAAATCGGCAGAACTGAAGTAGATAAGCACAGGTTTACCTCTCTTCTCTCTGTTTTTACCATCGTCTATAGCAGGCATGTTCAATCTTTTGGCTTCTGTGGGCCACATTGGAGAAAGAATTGTCTTGGACCACACATAAAATACACTAATGATACCTGATGAGCTACAAAAACAAAAAATTGCAAAAAAATACATATATATAAAATTAAATTTAAAAAAGTTCGTAATGTTTTAAGAAAGTTTACTAATTTTTTATGTTGGGCCACATTCAAAGCTGTCCTGGGCCACATGTGACTGGTGGGCCTACAGTATTATAAAAGGACACAGGAGTCTTATGTTTTATTTATTCTCTACAAATCTAAAAATTTGAACTTTTAATGTTTTCCAAGGTGATGTGTAACAGAATCATGGCAGAGCTGAATATTGTAACTTTATTGTTCCTAGGGCACTTTTAAAGCTTCCAGATCTATGGCTGCCAGAAAGTACTGCATTTGCTTAACACTCAAGGTTATTGGCACATGTGCCCTTTTACACTTGAACAAAATCTGTGTTTTATTCAAGTACAACCAAGATGTCCCTTTATAATGCTGCAAAGACATAGAGAAAGGTGTAGAAACACATACTTCCAGAAAAAAATACTAAGAGGCAAATTACTAACACTGATTAACATTCTAAGTCATTACTGATATAAATACAAATTTGTGAAGATATGGACACAAAATAAAGGCACAGTCAAAACAGTGTTTGGGGCACATATGTTAATGCTTTTTTTTTTTTTTTTTTTTTTTTTTTTTCAGACATTGCAGGCCATACTGAAAAGTCACTGATGTTGTATTTCAGTATAATATCTAAAATTGAATTTTAATTAACATGAATTCTTTGCACAGAGAGAGAGAGAGAGAGAGAGAGAATCAGAGAGATAGAGACCAAGAGAAATTGAGAGATTTAAGTTGATTCACTGGGTCAGACAGAAGTGTTGGCAGCTGCAATAAAGAAGCTTTCCCCAAACTGCGTTGCCAGATCTTCTCAGTTTTGACCCACAGTCACTGTGCCAAACGCTGCCAGGAATGCCAAGTGCATGGTGATTTTGTGATGTAGAGAAATAGGATTCTGGGTGAGAATACTTAATTGTCTTGAACTACAATGTTTGGTTGGTATCCGAGCCAAAGTTTCCAGACATAAAAAACAGTGGTAAAAATCCGCAGACACAAAAGTACTTTGTGTCTACTGCCTCAAAGTAAGCAGGACCTTTGAGCAAGCAGCACTTTGAAGTTGATTTTGGGCTGTTGTTTTTAAATTGTGATGCCTAAGGGAAGGCAGTCCAGTTTGTTTATGCTTATCCTTGAGACTAAAGATAAGCTCTCAGTTGCCCTTAGACTCCCAATATTTGTAACTTAGATATATTTGCTGTATCTTCTCTGCTGAGGTTGTATTTCCTTATGGTTTCTTAATCAAATTTAAGTATAGATAGGAACATCTGTTTGTTATTTCTCATAAGTTTCTTACGATTTTAGGTGATATTCAGAAAGGTTTTTTTTTTTTTTTTTTTTCCCAAATATTTGAAGCTTGGGGTTTTAATTTGGGTGGTTTGTATTTTAATTGAGCTATGGGACATTATAGAATTTTTTCAAATTCTTGTACAATTCACTGTATACCTTTAGGAAAGAAAATACATTGCGAACTTTTAAATAATCTCCAGTGTAAAAATCCTTACAAAAATATATACAATTTTAAGCTAATTTTTTTATAGAACATTTCAATACAGCTAACATTTTTGAAATACATTTTTAATGATTGAAAATGATCTTCAGTATTTCAGTGATTTCAAGTACACCGTGTTGCTACCAATTAATCCTTAGAAAAATCATTTTATTTACTATAGTTTATTGTATCTGGTTTTGTCATGTAAATATCCATTTAACAATATTATATTTGCATAAGAACTTTTTGAGTACATCATAGTAGAGTAAGTGATGAGCCCCTTCTGTTTTCAGAAAAAAAAATGGGTTAAGAATGAATCCATGCTTGTACAATTATGTTAAAAATTGGTGTCTGATAAATCATAAATTAGACATGCTGCCTATCTTGCATATATCTTTTATCACATATTATACAAACAACTGATTGTAGGATGACTGCAAATTTTAAGGGCTATTGAAAATTAGTTGATAACTGATTTTTACTGTTAGAACCCTAGAGTTGGTGGGCCTGCCTAGTCCTGTTTGAATTACTATTTCGTTGAAGATTATTAATCACCAGCTGCCATCACGCAGTGGCAGGGTTCCAAGGCAGCACTCTGAGGACTCCTCTGTTCATTCCACTGTCGCAGGGTGACATAGTATAGAAGCCTTTTTGGCTTCTCTGTAAAAGAACATAACTGCCTCTAAAAATGTGTGCATTATCACCAAGTTAAAAGTTAGAGGATGTTCAGGAAAAAAAATATTCTCAGATATTTTATTGAGACCAACTGAGTGCATATGTTTTTTTGTTAAGAATCATGTGAAATCAAAAATAACAAGTTCCAATCATTTTGTTCACAATCCTTTGTTCTCCCTCTAGCCATCCATCACTTGGTGATATATTTCACAGTCACATGGTGGTAAGGGACAGTGTGGGAAAGAGAAAGACTTTGGCCTTTGAGTCCTGTAAATTATTCAGTTGTACATTCTAGTGGTTTCCATTTCGTCAGACTTCAGCATACTGTGAAATGGTGACACGTCAAAGGTTGCATTATTGGTTGATAATGCAGCTCTGTAAAGTGTGTGAACTTGGGTCCCAGCGTCCCCTGCCAACACACACAGATCCCAGGACAGGTGCAAATTTGACTTCACACATCACAATTGAACAAGCCAAGCCTGAATATAACCTGACTGTGCTTACTTTTCACTTCTTTTGCAATCTGCTTTCTTATCACTTCTTAGATTTTTTTTTTAATTTTATTTGTAAGAGTAAGGGAAATTTGGTAGTTTATAAGCCTGAGTTCAAACTTCCTTTATTTCTCAGTTGTCTAACGTATTTCCTGAAAAATGCCCTAATCAAAATAACCAGCCTAATATTTTTTCTTATTAAAATTACATTACATTTATTCAAATTTCAGGTAGATTTAAATATAATGTGATTTTTCAAAATAATTCTTTAATATTACACAAATAAGGAATGATTGCCTTTAGTTTATTCTCATATAATGTTTTTGAATAACTGCCTTTCAAAATATTTGACTTAAGAAGACATCTACAGTAAAATGTAACTATGGAGATTATTTTTTAATTTACATTTGCTACTTTTTAGTAGCCTTTAAAATATCATTTTCATCTAAGAAGCTTGCTGTGACTGTGTTAACAGGGTTAATAACATAAATTAAAGGCATGATGGGAATAAGTTATAAGCAGTATATAGAATAAGTTAACTAAAAGTGTGGCTTGTTAACTCAAAATAGAACAACATATATTTTTGGCATAATGAAACACAATGCTTGGTCTTCTTCTAACTCTTTAAATTAAATACTCGGAGTTGTATTGTGAATATATTCATGTCCTTATAAAGGGCCACATAACTTGTATCTGAGAACATCTTTTTGGTGAAATATGAGTTTAAAGGAATGTGAATTTCTAATAAGATTAATTCAATTGGATCTCTTAAGTCTTAATGGATTACAGATTAGTGACTGAAGAAAACCAGGTAGAGAGAGCAAGGATATTGAATTCCTATATACTTTTAAAACTTTAATCATTGAACTTATTTGCTTGTTCTCTGGAGGGAAATTAGCCCTCCAGCTGGCTTCCAACTGTGACAGCAGCTTTTATTCTAACATTAGTAGAAAGAATTGTATAATGATGCTAGTTCAGACTTTTTTCCTTCCTAATATATGTTACAATTATTTGCCATGGACAAGAGTCCATGTTTTCAAAAGAGAACAGTATCTGATAGTATTATCATTCTATTCCAGCTAGGGTAATGTGGGGACTAAAAGTTGTTAAAAACATGTGAATGCAAATTTGCAATTTAGGAAACCCAGAATAGACATTATTAACTAATAAAAATTAATTGAAATATGTGATATAAGGAAAAACAGATGAGAACTCTTGTAAATAAAAGATTAATGAAATTTAAAATCTATTGAAAGGGATATTTATTATTTTTATACTCAAGAAAGTTTAATATTTGTCTTTGAAACATCCAACATCCAAATTGTCAATATTTCATATGATAGTTTTAGTTCTATTTGTTCAGTTTTTATAAATAGGATGTTTCTTACAAAATAATTTTTTGATTTTCAAATATAACTTTATCATTAAATTTGCTTAGTATCCTTATAAGGAAATTTGCAGTCATATTTGAAAAGTATGCATAATTTATTTCACTTTCCATGCTTCAGTATTATTTTATAATTGTATTTTCTATTTGTATATCAGACCATAATGAAACTCACATAATTGTTTAGAAATCACTTATCTTTACAATGTGTCAATAATTGATGTCTCCAGAGAGACTTTATTTGTTATACTTTAAAAGTGGAATATATTTATATTTCCATTGCCTCACCAAAATAGCATATCTAAAATATGGATAGCGTTATTGCTTTTCGAAGAACATATTTAAGATTTCTCTTAATATCTTAATTTTTATATTATATATAGATCTTATGTATGTCTAAAAGATATATTACATCTCATATATCTAATATTTGCTATAGTTAGCATTAAAAACAAATGAAGATTAATTGGCTTAGTTTAATATTTCTATGTTCTTGCTTAAGGAACTGGTTGATTTTCTCATAGTGCATTGAAAGAGTCTAATGAAAAAATGCTATAAACCTTACACTTAAAAAGATCTAGCTTCAAGTTCTGTTCTGCCACTTGTAACCTGAGAGGTTTTGCATAAGCAGTTTAGTATCTGTGAAGCTTTGTTTTCTCCTATACAAAGTGGAGATAATCAAATAGAGTTGTGATAACAACTATCATATAAAGATGTTATAAAATGAAATGGGGGAATGAGGGGGGCATGAATGATGAGAAATTACTTCATGGATACGATGTGGATTATTGCGGTAATATGTACACTAAAAGCCCTGACTTCACCACTATGTAATGTAACAAAATTACACTTGTACCTTATAAAGTTATACAAATAAAATTTTAAATATAATATCACTCTAACAGAATATGAAATAAAATGAGATTACATATATAAAACACTTGGAACAGTATCTGATAATAGTTTTTACAATAATAATTATATAAATATCTAGCATTTAACTATTAAAGCCATGTTAATATATGTATTATATAAAATTGAGGCCTTCTTGAATCTTATGATTTCTAACACAGACACTTCTGCTGACATGCCAGAAAACACTTATAGATATTTTGCAAAGTATCTGGCAATGGCATATGTAATATAAAACACATATATTTAAGTGCATAATGTGTGTAATCCTCAAATAAAAGTAGCTACTTTTAGAATATTGTTTTTCTTTTAATACTGTGTTACACAAAATGGGCTATCAGAACAGTATATCACATGTTTATTTAAAAACTAAAGGAGTTTGTTGAGAGAGATACATGATAGAAAAGAAAGAAAGAAAGTGTCACATGTGGTATGCCACCTTCATAGAGATTTAATATTATATAAAAAGCTCTAAGAATTCCTGTTTTAAAGAACCTTATACATTTACTCAAACATAAGGCTACTAAGATTATTTTTAATTGAATCATTTTTAGTTGTATCTATCAACATTCTACCGAAGAAATGTTCCACTGAGCAAACTAGTACATGATAATGTTAGAATGCATGAAAAATTAACATAAAATCATAGGTCAAACAGAAATGTAACACTATAGATCTAGTTTGGAAACAATTAACAGCCAAAGCCCAGGATATGACTAAAGAGAAAGGATCTCTGCTTAGATTACAGAATGGAAGAAAATAAATTCTGTTAATTAGGTAATTAAGTTTGGCAGCTAGGGATAAAAAAGACAACTGAAAATAAAATATGGAAGAAGTAAGAATGAAACACAACAAGTACTCTTTTGAGAATAAAAAGATTTAAGATTTTTTCCATCCTAGCACTTTTTGAATCTAAGTCCCGTAATATATATAAAATGAGAGTTTTGACAATATGACCTCTACCAGGTTATTGCAAGCACTTAAACCTGTAATTCTCATGTAAAATAAAATATCAAAGTATATTCTTCCAATATTTTCCTTAAATATTTACATATTAAATGATATATTTTATATTGGTGAATAACTTTAATAAATACTCTTAAATTAGAATGTTATAAATGCTATTAAGTTATCTGTTTTCATATAAGGTATATATGCATCTAGTGATAGGAAGAAAGGCAGGAAGGAAGAGAAAGAAAAGAAGGAAGAAAGAGTAAGGATGACAAGAGAGGAAGGAAAGAAAAACCTTATCAAATATTTCATAGCTGGAAATGTGTTACCTGATCTAATTTTGTGCTCTTTTTTTTTTTTCTGTGACACGTTTATTCCCAGAAGTTTGTTTGGTGGATCAAGAGATGTGAAGCCAGTGCCTGGTATGGAGGATATAAACATACCTGAACCTCTCAGTTTTAATGACATTTTATTTTTTACTAAACATATAGATGTCCTAAATATATAATATTATATATTATGAACGTTTCATATTAAAAGGAACATTGCTCCTTTTATTACTTTATTTGTTTTTTTAAGGACAGGATCTTTCACTTTTGCAATGGCTCAGTCGTGGCTCACTGAAGCCTGAAAATCCTGGGCTCAAGCAATCCTCTGTGTCTCTGGGACTATGGGCACATACATGCCACCGTGCCTGGCTAATAATTTTTTTTTCTTAAGAAATAGACTTTATATATTTAAAGATAAAAATTGTGAAAAAGAAATCATCAGAATTCAGGAGGTGGGTGATGAGAAGGGGGAGATATTGATCAAAGGGTACAAAACTTGCAGGTATAAAATGAGTAAGTTCTGGAAATAAAATGCACAACATGATGACATAACATAGTTAATAATTATATATACTTGAAACATCCTAAAAGAATAGTTCGTTTTATTTCTTTTTAAAAAAGTGTCAACTTTTATTTTCAATACAGGGGGTACATGTGCAGGTTTTTTACGGGGTATATTGCACCCCGGTAGTGAGTGTAGTACCCAATAGGTAGCTTTACAATGCACTCCCCTCCCCCTCCTCCTCCAGTAGTCTTCAGTGTCTATTCCTATTCTTAGGTCTATGTATGTTCAGTGTTTTCCTTCCACTTATAAATGAGAACATGCAGTATTTTGTTTTCTGTTCCTTCATTAATTTACTTTGGAATGACGAACCCCAGCTCCATCTAGTTTGCCGCAAATGACATTATTTCATTCTTTTATGACTGCGTAGTATTAGATGTTGTATATGTACCACATTTTCTTTATCCAATCTACCATTGACAGGCACCTAGGTTGATTTCATATCTTTGCTCTTGTAATGTTTCATATTCATTGCTATGACAATGAACATTTGGATGCATGTATCTTTTTGTATAAGGATCTGTTTTCCTTTGAGTATATGCCTAGTAATGGGAATGCTAGGTAGAATGGTAGCTCTGTTTTAAGTTCTTTGAGAAATCTCCAAATTGCTATCTACAGTGTCTGAACTAATATTCATACCCACCAACAGTGTATAAACATTCAGTTTTCTCCATACCCTCATCAACATCTGTTACATTTTGTTTAGTAATAGCCATTCTGACTGGTGTGAGATGGTATCTCATTGTGGTTTTGATTTGCATTTCTCTAATTTGTGAGGATAAGCATTTTTTCATATATTTGTGGGCTACTTGTATGTCTTCTTTTGAAAAGTGTTTATGTCCTTTTCCCATTTTTAATGGAGTTATCTGTGTTTTGCATGTTGACTTGAGTTATTGGTTGATTCTGGATATCAGACCTTTCTCAGATGCATAGTTTGCAAACATGTTCTCTTGTTCTGTAGGTTGTCTGTTAACTCTGTTTACAGTTTTTCGTTTTTTTTTTTTTTTTTTTTTTTCTTTAATTCAGAAGCTCTTTAGTTTAACTAGGTCCCATTTGTCAATTTTTGACTTTGTTGTAATTGGTTTTGGGGACTTGGCCAAAAATTCTTTTTCAAGGCCAATGTTAATAAGGGTATTTCCTAGGTTTTCTTCTAGGGTTTTTATAGTGTGAGGTCTTCCACTTAAATCTTTAATCTACATTGAGTTACTTTTTGTATATGGTAAAATTTAAGGGTCCACTTTCATTCTTCTGCATGCTTGTTTATCTCAGCCTTGTTGAAGATCAGATGGTTATAGGGTGTGTGGCTTTATTCCTGACTTTCTTATTCTGAACTATTCATCTGTTTGTTTTTGTATCAATACCATGCTATTTGGTTACTGAAGCCTTATAGCATAGTGTGATGCTGAGTAATGTGATGCATCTAGCTTTATTCTTCTTGCTTGGGATTGTTTTGGTTATTTGTGCTCTTTTTTGTTTCCATGTGAATTTTAGGATAGTTTTATTTTATTTTATTTTTTAATTCTGTGAAGAATGACATTGGTAGTTTGATAGGTATAATATTGAATATGTACATTACTTTGGGCACTATGGCCATTTTAATGATATTGATTCTTCTAATCCATGAACATGGAATGTTTTTCTGTGTATTTTTGTTATCTCTGATTTCTTTCACCAGTGTTTTGTAGTTCTTATTGTAGAGAGATCTTTCAACATAGTACTGGAAGTCTTAGCCAGAGCAATCAGGCAAGAGAAGGAAATAAAGGGATCCATATAGAAAAATAATAAGTCAAACAATCTCTCTTCTCTATGATTCCATAGTTAGAAAACACTCAAAGACTCTGCCAAAAAGCTGCTAGAACTTATAAACAACTTTTGAAAGGTTTCAGAATACAAAATAAATATATGAAAAATCAGTAGCATTTTTATATACCAATAACATTTAGGCTGAGAGTAAAATCAAGAACACGATCTTGTTTACAATAGCCACAAAAAATGAAATATCTAAGAATACAGTTAGCCAACTAATTAAATAAAAAATTTCTATAGACTGGGTCTCCTTATGTTGCCCAGGTTGGTCTCAAACCCCTGGCCTCAATGATCCTCGTACCCTGGCTTCCCAAAGTGCTAGAAATTACTGGTATGGGCCACTGTACCTGGCCCAAATTTAAAAAAAAATAAAATGATTGTTTAACTGTCATACATGCCTTGATTTCAGAAGGTATTTTACATTTGGTGAAAAATGAGCAAATTTGAGCTCTTCATCTGATGAGAAATTCAATCTAATGAGAATTGTCTTTTTCAAATGCAAAGTGTAATTTTCTCAAGGATCACATATTATAATATCTATATTAGTAAATTACTATACATATATTTATTTAACTCATTGTCTTATGATATAGATTATGTTTACATTGCAAGTAGAGATTAGTTATCCTGAGAGACAAAAATCTAGAACTAGATCTTGAATGACATGATTAAAAAATAATAGATTTTGTTGCTTATAAAAAAGGGTAGCATTGGCAGAATAACCTGCAACAACGCTTGATACTTTCTAACACCTTTTTCATAGAAAAGGGATTTAACATTCTATAAGAATTGTAGCCATGATGTAAATGGATACAACATAAAATTAAGGAAATAAAATATATATTATTAAATGGATACAACATATAAGTAAGTAAATAAAATGTATTTTATTTATAGCTTTATGTATATGTATTTCAATTAATTTTCATATATGAGATCAGTATGCTTCCCCAAAGTAATAAATTAAGTCTCACTAAAATAAATAAGATGAAGAATTTGGAACAAAACCTCAAAGCCTCTCAATAAATTGTTTCTGGATTGTGAAATGAATAGTTGTCAGGCAAAAACTCTCATTTTTATTCAGCTCTTATATTTGCCAGTTTTTGATGTTATGGCTATTAACTTTTATAGATGTCATACATTTTTATGTTAATCGTTCAGCTTTTTGTTTGGTGAGTAGCTAGACTTGTGTTCCTTGTTATATGAGGAAATTACCGCATCTTCAACATCTTTAAAAGGTTTTATTTCCTGTTTGTCATTTTAGAATTGATTTTTTAAATTAAGAATACGTCAAATACGGATACTGGAAAAAAATGTTTACTCTTTTTGAAAGATCATCCTTAATATAAGATTTCTATAGTTCAAATAACCTTTCTCAAACTTATTAGAAGACAAATAAATGTTTATATTCATATAAGTCAAAATACTACATCAAATTTTACATAGTAAAATATTTATGATTTATGTGCAGTAGATATGTTACATAATTTCCCTTTATCTCTACTTCTTTTCTCATTATAGAACAACTGTCATCCAAACATTTTGATGGAAACTTCACTTTTATTAAGGAATATTTTTAACATATATTTTTATAAATATTTTAGATCTAGCTTCTAACATAAACATAATTGCAATTATATCTCAAACTTAAACAAAAATATTCTAGTATACTCAAATATTTCACTAGTATTTAAACTTTCAATCTTCCTGTAAGTTCTATATTTTGTAAAATATGTATTAAATTTGAAGCATTTGTTTTAAAAGGATCCAAATAAAATTTTCATATTGTTACAAGTTGATAGGCTTAATTCCATGTCTGTCTTTTCTTTTTCCTTGGAATGTATTTATTACTGAAACTGAATAGTTTTTTGTTTTGTTTTGTTTTGTTTTTTGTAGTTTTCTGCAGTATATTTGTTTGATTACATCACTGCAATGGTGTTTAACATGTTCCCCTTTTCTCCCTATATTACCTATTTATTTGTAGTTGTATTCAAGAAATGAAAGATTGCCAAATTTAATTGACTTTGTTTTGGTTTCATTTTTTATACAATTATGTTATAGGGAGAACTGGTTTGTCTCTCAATTTTTCTTAACAGTACTTTATTCATATATACTTTACATATTAAGCATAAGCATTAAACATATAGTCCTATTAACTGTGATACATCTATGTACCTGAGTAAGTAATAGCCAGATCAGGATATAGATTTCTATTACTCCACAAAGTTTCTTCATGCTCCTATCCAGATAAGCCCCCATCTCCCTACCCGCTACCCCCATGAGCGACCACTGTGATTTTTATCACCACAGACTGCTCCTTAACTTGACATGTACTCTTTTGCATCTGACTTCTTTCTTCCCTCAGGCTTTTGAGACTTATCCATGTTTTCAAAAGTATTGATAGTATTTTTTCATCAAAGTATTTCCCTGTAAGAATTAGATCACAGGTTGTTTTTCCTGTCTCCTGTTGATGAACATTGATGGGATTTTTTATCTTGGGCTCTTATGAATAAGCTGCCACAAATATCTTTAGAGAAGTCCTCTTGTGTGAAAAACACATTCACTTTTCTTGCAGTCAAATGTCCTAGGAGTGGAATTGGTGGGTCATAGGATAACAACTGAAAAAGAACTTTCCATCATGATTGCACTGTTTTAAACTCCTACCGGCTTTGTACCACACTCTTGACATCACTTGTTTTGTCTTTGTAATGGAACATTTGGATGGATGGACTATCTCATTGAAGTTTTAACTTGCAGTTCACTTATAATTAATAGTGTGACATGGAGGTGTTTTCTTATTATATGCCACTCAGCTATCTTATTTTATAAAGTGCCTGTTAAAGTCTTTAGCCCAATTTTATTATTATTATTATTATTATACTTTAAGTTCTAGGGTACATGTGCACAATGTGCAGGTTTGTTACATATGTATACATGTGCCATGTTGGTATGCTGCACCCATTAACTCAAAATTGAGTTATTTTCTCTTTCTTGTAATAATTTGTGGATATTTTCAAAACTATATTCTAGATATAATTTCTTTGTTCAGTTTGTGTATTGTCAAATATATTACATTCTTAACCTCTCTCTACTGAGCAGTAGTTTCTAATACTGATACATTTTAACCTATTAATATTTTTCTTGTATTGTTCTTAACACTTAAATCTTGACTAAAAAAACTTGTTTACTCTGAAATCACGAAGATTTATGTTTTCATCTAGAAATGCTATAGTTTTAGCTTTTATAGCCTTAGCTTTTAAATGTAGATTTGTAACCCATCCTGAATTAATGTTTGCCTATAGTGACTGCTGGGGTTAACAGTTCAATCCTTTTGATTTTTTTATTATGACTATTAAAATGTAAACAAATGTAAAACAGGTTATTGAGGCAAAAACTATTTTCATGGTATCTATTCAGTATCTTCATGAGCATAAGTATCCCTGAGGGAATTTTAAAATTGCACGCATTTAGTGAAACTATTTCATATTCTATTGATGTTTTCATTTATCATTGTTATCACTCTTGAATTAGTAAATGCCGTTAATAATCAACAAACTTATACAATCACAGTCTTTGATTTTTTTGTTTTTTTTTTTTTTACTTTTTCCTCAAACCTTTATCACATATCAGGTGTTTTACTTGGATTTAGACATTTTGGAAAGTATCCAACTTTTTTGTAATTTTGATAGTAGCAATGCAACTTGTTTCCTAAAAAGCTAAATAGCCACAACAAATGTATAATAATCGGTTAGAGTGGGACTGAGGGGCAATGTTTCCCAATACATAGAAGAGGGATTCAGAAGCATTTAATAATGGTGTGATCCTGTATAACTTACTTTATCTCCTTGTGTATCTCCTTGCTTATCTGTAAGATAAAACCATGATAGTGTCTGCTGATAGGGTTATGCAGATTAAATTAATGTTAACATTTGTAAAGTGTTTGGAATGGTGCCAACCACATGGTAAAATTATATAATTGCTTTACTATTACTATTGTAAGATTTTTTTTTTGTAAGGGGACCTAAGATAATTGTGTTTTTTGAACAAAGAGAAAAAATAAAAAATTCTAATCAATAAATGATACAGTATGAACATTAGTCTAATTAGATATACAAGTAAACCTTATCCAACAATAGGACAATGAATTGTTGCAAAATAATCACGGCTTGAATTAGGGTTTTTTTGTTTGTTTGTTTGTTTGTTTGTTTGTTTGTTTGTTTTAAATAAGGAAACTATAAAGCCACTCTTTATAAGCATTTATAAAACTGTAGCTCCATAATGGCTTCTCATTATTTAGGTAAAGTGACATTAAAGATAAAATACATATTTTCTGCAGAACAGCTTCCTAAGAATTTCTGTAGCATACCAACAATTTTAGATCACTCTATATGTTATGAAGTTTTCCTTATTGATTGAACTTTAAGAGAAAAATGTGACTAAGAGGAATATAAAAAGAAATCTTATTTTCTTAAACAAATAGGTTATGTTCATAACCATAAACCAGTTTAGAAATTCATTATGCTTAACAAATTTAACATGTACATCTGAACCCAGTTTCACTCTGGAGCCAATAATTTGACATGCTCCTTATCTAGAAATAGAAGTTAGATTGTCTGAATTAAACAGAATGGCCCAGTTTCACTTATGTGAAAATCCTCTTGTATTATGTGTTTGATTTGGAAGGTAGTATTCTCATTTTCTTATGCAGATTTAGGAAGTTACCAGATACCCTTTACTTTGTACTCTGTTAAAAATAATTTCATAAAATGAATTTTCACGCACCGGGGACATTTTTTAATCCTGAAATTTTTGGTGAAATATTCAAGTTTTACCTTGTATAATGACAACAAAATTCTTTTTGATATGTGTAGCATTCAATGCCTTGACTCAATAGTACCGGCAACAAAAGTTGAAGCAATGTCTAATTTAGTGTCTTTATCTTAGATAAAGAGCTATAAATATTTATAGATTTGATTTAATTTTGAATACATTTCAAAAAATGAGGTGGGTAATTATTGGTGTTCACATGGGTGCATCCCCAAACACTGTAAATCACCAAAAGTTTTCAGCAGTGTGAGCCTCCTCTCTTTTATTATACTATTGGTCTCAGTATCTTATGTAAAAGTTGTTACATTTCTTGGAATATTTGTCACCCCTCCACATTATTTCACAATGGGACACATATTAGAAGTAGTTTAATTTAATAAACAACATATATTTATTAAGCACTTAGCATGTGTTGAGCACGGCTATTAATGCTGGGGGTTGAAAGAAATAATGTAGCACAGTTTCTCTTTTCACTGAAGTTACATTCTGTCTGGGTAGAAAATTTTTAAAAAATAAAAATGCCATGTTAAGAGTAATAAGACTGTACATAAATTGCAATGGTTAAACAAAGCAGTTGATAAAGGGTAAGTATGCCCAGTAAAGCAAGGGCATTGCTTGAAATGAGTTACAAAAGTATACCACAACCATTTTAGTATTATTTAGAGTTAAAACTTCATTTCCCATTAGATTGTCGCATTTGATTCATTTACTATATCAGTTCACATTTACTCCATATTAAGAAATGATGATACATGAGTACAAAGATAAAAATTAAGTTGTCAAATTGATTTTTAAAATAAAATATATACATACTGTCAGAGACATAAATATAATAAATATATTTCATTATTTCCTTAGAGACAGTTATCATTTATGTGTAGAACTAGCTGATATAGAATATGTGGAAATTATTTCAGTGTTTACAAGTCTACAATTGAACAAGTTGAATGTAATATATTTCATAAGCTTGTATGATACCACTGGGGCTAGAGTAGAAGTGATATTAAATGTAGGAAATAAATAGAATAAACATTCAGAGAGGAACTATATGTTTTGTCTTAAAACTTCACTAAGTCTAAGAATTGATATTCTGCTGCTGGATGAGTTGGTGATTTCTGAGTTATGGTAAATATCTCCCCGTTACAATCCTGTCGTTGCCCTATCCATTGTCCTATTGTTGGGTAAGATTCACTTGTATATTCTATGTTACCTAATTTTGTCATTGAGTGGAAGAGAATTTGACTGTAGTAAACTTAATTCTTTGCCATGTAGAGATGTATGACAAAGAATATTATTTTGAAAGTTTTTGTTCTTATATTTCCTTTGCAATCTGACTTCTTACTATTTGCCTCATTTTCATGTATGTGTTTTTACAAAGCATTCTCTTGGTATCACTAACCAAATAACTGTTTAGAGACACAAAAGGCCAACTGGGGATGAAAACAGTTTATTTACTTACTACACAGTATGGTTCTAGCTCTCTGTTAAAAGAATAATAGTGTATTTGGTGTGTGGGTAAAACATATTTATTAAAAGTACGATTCCTCTTTCCCCCACAGATTCTGTGGTGAAGCCTTGTGATTTTTTGTCTTTACAAACTGTTCACTGATCTGGCAATGAAAATTGCCTCGATGTTAATAAATATTAGTTCATTAGCTATGTTAATTAACACAAATGAAACTGATGAATCCAGTGTTGTGTGTTATTGCAAGATTTCTATTTATATCAGCAAACCTCAGTGTGCTGAGGTCATAAATATGATTTATTAAATAAGTTATTCAACAGGCATTGAGTATCAAGTATCAGTCAGAGACTTTGCTAAATGCTGCAGACTCAAATATGTCTTAAAGGAATATACTGTCTTTCAAAAAATAGATGGCTAAAAAATAGTTATAATGTAGATGATATAGAATAATAGATATATGTATAAAGGGGAAATTATTGGAAATTGCAGGCCATGGGCTAGATTCACTTGGTTGGAACAGAGCACAGTCCACAGGACTGATGGAGAATAAAGAATAATGTATTAGGAGAGATCACAGAATGGCAGAAATTTGAAGAGTTTACATTGAGTGTCATCATTTAACATTACACATATTGATTATGGACTGAAGAAATAAGACGGGAGGTCCTTTATGAGATTTTATGTCTGAAGTTTGAGCCTGCTAGCTTGATCTGGTAGAGCAAATCTGTATTTCCATTCTAGTTCTACAATGCAATAACTAACCGTAGATAGTGGTACTCTGAGCCCTGGTAAGGATCAGGGTTTGACCACAAGAATGGAATAAACTGTAATTATATTTGAGTATTTCATAGATCTGTAAGGCAGTGCTATTTTTTGTAAAAAAGTAGAACACAAAAATGTTGTGTACTGGGCGTTTCCACCAGCTGCTTCTACATGGAAACTCCTCCATATGCTGTAGTCCTCAATGAATGAATATTGCATTTGATGATGATAACAAATGCAGATAAATGGAATTGTAGTTGCATTAAAAGACACGTTTTGATACTGGGGGGGGGGGGACAGTATTGGTATAAAAGCAGAGATGGAGTTGGGTATCCATGTGTAGAAGCATCTAATGTTGATTTCCTTGAGGGTCTTAGGGAAATTTGGCAACTTCCAATTTAAAGAGTTATAAAGTCACAGAAGAGGTAGTATTTTTATAAATCTGACGTATACCCCCTCCTTGAAATTCCAATGTTAACTAAGGCAAAAAGTCAGTTATGATTGTAGTGATTCAATAAATGAAATATTTGGTATAACTTCTGGTTTTAATGGAACAGAGTTTTCAGGAGACCCATGAGAAGGAATGGTGGGAAAAGCAGAAGTGAATTTGAAAATGTTGGAAGAAGGAAACACTCAGATATGAATATAAAAGACATATTATGAAGGTAAGAGAAAACTCACCACCAGGAGGTGGTCAGAAACCTGGAGATCTAACCTCAGAGTTGTGAAATACCTGTCTATTTCTAGATTAAAATCTGTAAGGTACACCTGTATTTTAGTAGTAAGTAGCAGCTGTACTTTGTAGTTAAGTAGTTACTATACTTACATTTAGTAAAGTGGTTATATATATTATATATAATATATATATATATAATATATACACATATATGTATATATACTTATATATACATATATATCACATATGTATATATAAGTAAGAGGTGAGGGGAGAGAGAGAAAGATTATGAAAATTTGCAATATGAGTATGGAGGTAGAGAATTCCCACCAGTTGACCATCTACAAACTAAATCCAAGAAAGCTGGTGGTAAAATTCAAAGTTTGAAGGCTTGAGAACCAGATGAGGCAATGTTGTCATTCCAAGCTCGAGTCTAAAGGCCCAAGAACCATGAGCTCTGATGTCTAATACCAGGAGAAATGATAGAATTTGCCCTTCTTCTGCCTTTTTTGTTCTTTTCAGACCCTCAACTGTTTGGAAGATGCCCACTCACATTGGTGAGGGCAGATCTTTACCCCACCTACTGATTCCTTTATTAATTCTCACAGACACACCTACAAGTAATGTTTTACTACCTATCTGGGCATTGCTTGGCCCAGTCAGGTTGACATATAAAATTAACCATCACAAGTTCATCACTGAGTACCCATAGGTATTTCCTTGAACCATACTTAATAACCAAATAAAGACAGTAACAAGGTCATAATTCTGCTTAACCTTATACAACTATCCTGCCTGCAACCAAAATGGAACTAATTCTTTCCTCAGAAGTGGAGGTAAAATCCTGGAGTAATTTTTACTCTTGATATCTTGTAACTTAGAAACTAGGATGTAAAATTCACAATAACTAAATAGAGATGCTCTTCAACTAGTGGTCTTATATCTCTATAAACTCATCATAAGTTATAAATATTATTAAGTCAAAGAATGAACAGTATTTTCAACTTACAATGGGTTTATCAGACATAACTCCATCATAACTTGAGGAGCATATTGAATGCATATCATTTTCATACCATTGTACATTTGAAAAATCATAAGTTGAACCATCATAAGCTCGGGACTGTATGTAATGATATGAAGTCAATAACATATTTTGTAATAGGAGAGGGGAAAAACAATAGATTTGCTATATATATATATATATATATATATATATGCTTACCAACATATTTATAACAAAATAAGAAGGAAATGTTCATGATACTGGCAGTTCTCATTACTTTAGCAAGTCATTTGCTTATACCTGGTATTTATAACTACCTTCTTCTACTACCCATTTTATATTCCCTTTGCCTTCAGCAATCACGTCAACTGGTCCTGGTTCTTTATTTGGTAGGGTGACCCAAAACTTCATATCTGAATAGCCTGGGCTGTTGGTATTCGGGCTTAGTTCGGATTGTTATAGTTTTCAATCACTTTAATCACAGGGCATGATATTACTAAAAGATGTCCTAAGATGTCTTCTGTATTCCAGACATATTCATCTGTATCTACATTGAGAAATATTAGTCCAATTTCACTTTGGTAATAAGGATTAATCACCCTAGCAAGCACAATAACTCCCTTCTTTGTCTGTTGGTTCAGAGACATGAGAAGTCCAAGGTATCTGGCAGCCTTGACTCCCAGTTCAGTGGAATTATCATTATGTCTCTTGGTGGAAGCACTCCTCTTGCTGGAGCTGAGACCTCTAGGCCAGCAGAGTATAAAGTTATAGAAACAGGAAGCACAAATGTAGATAGTGAGTCACTAGAGGTTAATGATGGGTGGTACCACTCCCATTTCTTTTTGCTTGGTTCCTGGACCCATAAATCCTGGCTATCAGAGAAACAGAACCACATAGTGGATGCTGATTCAGAGCCTATACAGTCTTCCGTAGGACCCTGACCCAACCCCACAAGGTATTATTACCTTGCTGTAATTGGAACTTGAGTCTTAAAAAGGTCATTTCACTCTGTCAAGGCAGTTGCCTCAGGTTCATGGGAAACTTAGTTGTACCAGTGAATTCCATGAGCATAGGCCCATGACTGCATTTATTTGTCTGTCAAAGTGGTTCCTTGATCAGAAACAATGCTGTGTAGAATATCGTAACAGCAATCAAGGAATGCTGTAAGTGCATAGATGGCAGTTTTGGCAGAAGCACTGCACACAGTAAAGGAAAACCTGTATCCAGAGTAAGTGTCTATTGCAATAAAGATAAAACACTGCCCCTTCCGTGATGGAAACAGTCTGATGTAATCAACTTGCCACTAGGTAGCTAGCTGGCTGATCACCTGGGGAATGGTGCCACATCAGGGGCTCAGTGTGGGTCTCTGCTACTGGCAGATTGGGAATACAACAGTGGCCATAGCACGCTCGGCCTTAATAAATGGAAGTCTATGTTGCTCATACCGTGCATAACTTCCATCCCTGCCTCCATGACCACTTTGTTCAAAACCTATTGGATGACGAGATAGGGGTGCCTGGGGAAAGAGGCTGACTGGTATCTATATAATAGGTCATACTATCCACTTGATTATTAAAGTTGTCCCCTACCTAGGTCACCCTTTGATAAGTATTCACAAGGGACCCAAATAATATTATTTTTCATTCTGAGAGGTCAGTCGACATACTTCTTTCCCAAATTTCTTTGTCACCAATTTTCCAATCATGTTCCTTCCAAGTCCCAGAATATCCTGCCAAATCATTGGCTACAGCCCATGAATTGATATGTAATCACACATCTGGCCATTTTTCCTTCCAAGCAAATTCAAAACAGGTGCACTGCCTGAAGTTCTGCCCATTGAGAGGATTTCCTGTTACAACTGTCATTCAGATATGTCCTAGAGAGGGCTTGTAGTATTGCAGCTGTCCACTTTCAGGTTGTGCCTGCATATTGTGCAGAACCCTCTGGAAACCAGGCCCAAATTTTCTTTTTCTGTGTCAACTTTCACGGAACACTCCCCATGAGGCTAGAGGTGCAGGCTGGGAAAAAGTAGGCATTGTGACGGGAGTAGGGACCGTGGCTGTTTGGACCACTTCTTCGTGTATTTACTTGTGCATTCAGGGCCTCCTCAGGATCAATCACAGATGTACCATTGCCATTTGACGATGCAGTGCACGCACAACTTTATGGTGTGGTGAGTCAGATAACAGACCGGTTATTATGGGCAGAATAAGATGGGTTTTCCAGCTCAAGAAGAGACAGATAATTTTTTTTTTCCTCTGCCTTTTTGTTCTATTTGCATTGTCAATGAATTGGATGAAGCCTGCCCACATTGTGAGGGTAGATCTTCTTTACTCGGTTCACTGATTCATATGTTAATCTATCGAGAAACTCCCATATATACACAGACAGAAATAATGTTTTACCAGCCACCTGGGCATCCCTTAGCCTAGTCAAATTGACACACAAAATTAACCATCATCGTCTCTACTTAAATATAACCAAGTATCATGGCTCACATATAAATATTCCCAGAACTTTGGGAGGATGAGTCAGGAGGACTGCTAGAGCCTAGGACTTTGAGGCCTGCCTGGGCAACATAGTATGACCTTGTCTCTATAAAAAGAATAAAAATTAGCCAGGCATGGTGGCACATGCCCGTAGTCTCAGCTACCCAAGAGGCTGAGGCAAGAGGATCGTTTGAGCCTGGAAAGTCGAGGCTGCAATGAGCTGTCATTCCCTCCAAACCGAGTGACAGAGTAGAACACTGTCTTTTTTTACTTTTTATTTTTATTATTATACTTTAAGTTCTAGGGTACATGTGCATAACATGCAGGTTTCTTACATATGTATACTTGTGCCATGTTGGTGTGCTGCACCCATGAACTCGTCAGCACCCATCAACTCGTCTTTTACATCAGGTATAACTCCCAATGCAATCCTTCCCCCCTCCCCCCTCCCCATAATAGGCCCTGGTGTGTGATGTTCCCCTTCCCGAGGCCAAGTTATCTCATTGCTCAGTTCCCACCTGTGAGTGAGAACATGCGGTGTTTGGTTTTCTGTTCTTGTGACAGTTTGCTGAGAATGATGGTTTCCAGCTGCATCCATGTCCCTACAAAGGACACAAACTCATCCCTTTTTATGGCTGCATAGTATTCCATGGTGTATATGTGCCACATTTTCTTAACCCAGTCTGTCACTGATGGACATTTGGGTTGATTCCAAGTCTTTGCTATTGTGAATAGTGCCACAATACACATATGTGTGCATGGTGTTTATAGCAGCATGATTTATAATCTTTTGGGTATATACCCAGTAATGGATCATATGGTACTTCTAGTTCTAGCTCCTTGAGGAATCGCCATACTGTTTTCCATAATGGTTGAACTAGTTTACAATCCCACCAACACTGTAAAAGTGTTCCTATTTCTCCACATCCTCTCCAGCACCTGTTGTTTCCTGACCTTTTAATGATCGCCATTCTAACTGGTGTGAGATGGTATCTCATTGAGGTTTTGATTTACATTTCTCTGGCCAGTGATGACGAGAATTTTTTCATGTGTCTGTTGGCTGTATGCATGTCTTCTTTTGAGAAATGTCTGCTCATATCCTTTGCCCACTTTGCCCACTTTTTGATGTTTGTTTTTTTCTTGTAAATTTGTTTGAGTTCTTTGTAGATTCTGGATATTAGCCCTGTCAGATGAGTAGATTGCAAAAATTTTCTCCAATTCTGTAGGTTGCCGTTCACTCTGATGGTAGTTTCTTTTGCTGTGCAGAAGCTCTTTAGTTTAATGAGATCCCATGTGTCAATTTTGGCTTTTGTTGCCATTGCTTTTAGTGTTTTAGACATGAAGTCCTTGCCCATGCCTATGTCCTGAATGATATTACCTAGGTTTTCTTCTAGGGTTTTTATGGTATTAGGTCTAACATTTAAGTCTCTAATCAATCTTGAATTAATTTTCATATAAGGAGTAAGGAAAGGATCCGGTTTCAGCTTTCTACTTATGGCTAGCCGATTTTCCCAGCACCATTTATTAAATAGGGAATCCTTTCCCCATTTCTTGTTTCTCTCAGGTTTTGTCAAAGATCAGATGGCTGTAGATGTGTGGTATTATTTCTGAGGACTCTGTTCTGTTCCATTGGTCTATATCTCTGTTTTGGTACTAGTACCATGCTGTTTTGGTTACTGTAGCCTTGTAGTATAGTTTGAAGTCAGGTAGTGTGATGCCTCCAGCTTTGTTCTTTTGACTTAGGATTGTCTTGGCAATGCAGGCTCTTTTTTGGTTCCATATGAACTTTAAAGCAGTTTTTTTTTTTTTTTTTTTTTTTCCAATTCTGTGAAGAAACTCATCGGTAGCTTGATGGGGATGGCATTGAATCTATAAATTACCTTGGGCAGTATGGCCATTTTCACAATATTGATTCTTCCTATCCAGGAGCATGGTATGTTCTTCCATTTTTTTGTGTCCTCTTTTATTTGACTGAGCAGTGGTTTGTAGTTCTCCTTGAAGAGGTCCTTTACATCCCTTGTAAGTTGGATTCCTAAGTATTTTATTCTCTTTGAAGCAGTTGTGAATGGAAGTTCATTCATGATTTGGCTCTCTGTTTGTCTGTTACTGGTGTATAAGAATGCTTGTGATTTTTGCACATAATTGAAAGTAAAGCACTCCTCAGCAAATGTACAAGAACAGAAATTATAACAAACTGTCTCTCAGACCACAGTACAATCAAACTAGAACTCAGGACTAAGAAACTCAATCAAAACCGCTCAACTACATGGAAACTGAACAACCTGCTCCTGAATGACTACTGGGTACATAACGAAATGAAGGCAGAAATAAAGATGTTCTTTGAAACCAATGAGAACAAAGATACAACATACCAGAATCTTTGGGATATATTTAAAACACTGTATAGAGGGAAATTTATAGCACTAAATGCCCACAAGAGAAAGTTGGAAAGATCTAAAATGGACACTCTAACATCACAATTAAAAGAACTAGAGAAGCAAGAGCAAACACATTCAAAAGCTAGCAGAAAGCAAGAAATAACTAAGATGAGAGCAGAACTGAAGGAGATAGAGACACAAAAAACCCTCCAAAAAATCAATGAATCCAGGAGTTGGTTTTTTGAGAAGATCAACAAAATTGACAGATCACTAGGAAGACTAATAAAGAAGAAAAGAGAGAAGAATCAAATAGACGCAATAAAAAATGATAAAGGGGATATCACCACCGACCCCATAGAAATACAAACTACCATCAGAGAATACTATAAACACCTCTTTTATACAAATAAACTAGAAAATCTAGAAGAAATGGATAATTTCCTGGACGCTATCTTAAAAATATGTAATTTTAGCCAGGCGTGGTGGCTCACTCCTCTAATCCCAGTACTTCGGGAGGCTGAGGGGGGTAGATCAGAAGATCAGGAGTTCAAGACCACCCTGGTCAACATGGTGAAAAAAATTAAAAAATTATATATAATATATATTTTAGTTTTATATATGTATATGTATATGTGTGTGTGTGTGTGTGTGTGTGTGTGTGTGTGTGTGTGTATTCTCACTGTGTCACTCCAGTCCAGTGGCATGATTTCTGCTCACTGCGACCTCCACCCCAGTGCTAGGATTATGGGTGTGAACCATCGCGCCTGGCCAAAATTACACACACACACACACACACGTGTGTGTGTAATTGTAATTGTTTTCAAGATCTAGAGAAATTTCAGATACATACACGCAAACATTCACATATTTTTTTCTGAGTAACTGCAGTATGTCATATGGTAAACTTCTGTACCACTAGTTTCTACTTTTGTTCATTGTCTAGTTTTCCCCTATTATCTTGAGCACATATCCTTTATGCCCCATGAAAATAGAGTTATTATTGTGTTAACATATGTCCTTTTCTATCAAATGTATTTTGGTGAAACTAAAAAAATGAATTTAAATGTTCATTGATTTTAATGAGGACCTATTGTGTGCTGTACTTGCTGGATGTTCCATAGCTATAAAACAATAGTGAACCAGCAGATTTGGGTGGGAACAACATCTTCACTATTTCAGACAAGTCACAATAGCTTCCGTTCTTACAGTTCCTAGAATTCTCAGTGTGGGCTCATGCCCAAGCATATTATGAAAGATGCCCTTTGTAATATATTTGTGACCTCTTATGTGGTCACAAATTCTTGAATACTTTTTGGATATTAGGACGATTAGTATCTCTAGCTTTGATATCCTATGTCACAAACATACGTGATAACTAATTTTAAGGAATAGTAAAATACACTTCATATGTGAAAACAGGATGGCTGACATTCTTAGGGACAGACTTATCCAGAAAATTTATATAGTTTGTGATATTGCTGGACCATTACCCCAAAAGGTAAATGCTGTATGTTTTACGTGATCTTGGGTGACTATAACAAAACACCATAGACTGGGTGGCTTAAGCAACAATTTATTTTTCACAGTTCTGCAGACCGAGAAATCCAAGGTTAAGGAAATGGCAGATTCAGTCTTGGTGAGGGCCCACTTCCTGACTTTCCTGTCCTCACATGGCAGAAAGAACAAGCTCTGGTGTCTCTTCCTCCCTTAAGAAGGCATTCATCTCATCACAGGGCTTCATTCTCATGAGGTAATTTAACCAAATTACCTCCCCAAAGCCACACTTTCTAATATCTGACTGGCAGTCAGAATATCAACATATGGATTTCAAGGAAATACAAAGGTTCAATCCATAACACTGCCCATACACTGAAGATTTCAAACCCATGAATGGCATTATAAAAATTTGAAGAAGGTGACAAGTAGTTATGTAGAGGAGGAGTTTGAGTCAATTTGAGTCAATAAGAGTTTGCTTTTCTCTGCATCCTTGCCAGTATCTGCTATTGTCTGTTTTTTTATATTAGCTATTCTGACTTGGGTGAAGCGATATTTCATTGTGGTTTTGATTTACATTTCCCTGATGATTGATGACGTTAAGCATATTTTTTCATATCTCTGTTGGCTACCTATATGTCTTCTATTGAGAAATGCCTGTTTATGTGTCTTGCCTATTTTCAAATGGAATTTTAAAATAATTTTTGAAGTGTTCGAGCTCCTTATATATTCTGGATGTTAGTCCCTTGTCAGATGAATAATTTCCAAATATTTTCTAACATTAAAGATGTTGTGTCTTTGTTCTGTTGATTGTTTATCTTGGTGTGCAGAGCTTTTTAGTTGAATATGTCTCATTAAAATTTTGCCTGAGCTTTTGAGGTCTTAGCCATCAAATCTTTGCCTAGTCTGATGTCCTGAAGAGTGTTTTTTTTCCCCCCCATGGTTTCTTATAGTAATTTTATAAATTCAGGTTTTATTTGAAGTCTTTATCCCATGTTTAATTTAGTTGACATTGTGAGCGGTGAGAAATAGGGGTCCAGTCTCATTCTTCTGCATGTGGTTATGCAGTTTTCCAAACACCATTTATTGAAGAAGGTGTGTTCTTTTTCCATTGTTTGTTCTTGGTGACTTTGTTAAATACCAGTTGGCTATAAATATGTAGATTTATTTCTGGGTTCTCTATTCTGTCCCATTGGTCTAATTTTATACCAATATGTTCTGTTTTGGTTACTATAGCCTTGTCTTATATTTCAAAGTCAGATAGTATGATGTCCTAGCTGTGTCCTTTATACTCAGAGTTGCTTTGGTTATTTGAGCCTTTTGTGTTGTTGTTTACTAATTTTTGGATTGCTTTCTTTTTTATTTTTATGAAGAAATGACTTTTGTGTTTTGACAAGGATTGAATTGGATCTGCAGATTACTTTGAGTAGTGTGGTCATTTTAATTATTTTGATCTGTGAGCATGGGTTGTCTTTCCATTTGTGTGTGTCCTTTTTAATTTCTTGCACTAGTGTTTTATAGTTTTCCTTGCAGAGATCTTTCACTTCTTTGGTTGCATTCATTTCTAAATATTTTATTTTATTTTATTTTTTGTAGCCACTCTAAATGGGATTGACTTCTTGATGTTTTTTATCTACTTCATTATTGATGGCTAGAAATATTACTGAGTTTTGTATGTTGATTTTGTATCCTGTAAGTTTATCAAATGTATCAGTTCTGAGTCTTCAGTTTTTCCCCACGTAAGATTGTATCTTCTACAAAGAGGGATAATTTGACTCCCTCTTTTCCAGTTTGGACATCAATTGTTTGTTGTTGTTGTTGTTTGTTTGTTTTTCTTTCTTTTTTTTTTTCTTTCCTAATAGCACTGGCTAAGATTTCCAGTACTAAATTGAATAGGAGTGTTGAAAATAGGCATCCTTGTCTTGTTCAAGGTCTTTGAGGAAAGATTTTCAACTTTTCCCCATTCAGTATTATATTAGCTGTGGGTTTCTCATAAATAGTCTTCATTATTTTGAGATGTGGTCCTTCTATGCCAAGTTTGTTGAACAGTTTTATCTTGAAGAGTAGTTGTTCTATTTTTATTTTTTTGAGGAACTTCTATACTGTTTTTTTATAATTGCCGTACTAATTGGTATGCCTACCAAGAGTATACAAGGGTTTCCTTATCTGTACATCCTCACAAACACCTACTAGCTTTTGTATTTTTTATTTTTTGATAATGGACATTTGTAACAGGTATGAGGTGATATCTTATTATGACTTTAATTGGCAATTCTCTGATCATAATAAACATCTCTTTTTGATGTCATTACCAGATAGTGTTTCAAATTCCTGAAAAGCTACTACTATTCATTGTTCTCCATATACTTTTTGTAAGTATAAAGGTCTAACTCACAAAGTTAACAACAATGCTGGAAACAGTATATTCTAGCAAGTTCCTTACCTAGCCACCATGAAAGAATAATAAAAAAAAAACTTTTCTAATAATTTCACACAGTAACAGGCCATGAAAAGTTTGTGAAATTGGTCTATATAATGGCACATGGTTAACAATCAGAGAAATGTTTCAAAATGTACTAAAATTTTAAATCATCACAATCTAATCATAGAAAGTAGTTTTAATACCACACATCACTCTAAACCTACAATTGCTCTGTCACCCTCTATGGAAGACAATTTCCTGTGAGTTCTCCCATGCAATGAAAATTAATAAATCTCATGCTAAATCCCTGAGAAATGTGCTGCTTCTTGAGAGAATATTAACATGAGGAATTAACTTGTGTTTTAAAGAACTTTTTTTAGCAATTAAAGTAACTAATTTTACAAGATGTGGCATAATTAAGGTAGAAAAACAGACTGAAGTTGGTATACACAAATTTTAGAAAGGTAAATATGTCAAAATACGTTGTGAAGCAAGGGAATATGGAGGACGTTAAAACAGAAATGCCCATATTGCATTTATTTTTTTCTATAAACCATTTGTTTTTCAGCTTACAGTATGGAATTTCCAATCATGAAATTAATGTCAGGAAATGAGCTGCAGTATCCTCATACTTGTACTGTTTCTTTCAAATAGTACAATAAGAGAAGGTTTTCTTTTAATTAAGATCTACATTTTGGGGAAGGAAGAGTGATTATTCAGGGACATTTGAAAAGTTGGTGGTGAAAGAAGACTCCAGGGCATCCCTTACTTCTTTTATCAATATACCATCCCATAATCTGTGTGAATCGTTTACTTCGATTCTTATAGTGTCTGAACTATCACTTTACTTTCTTTATTATTTGTCAGCCTCTACACTTGTATTTATTCTTGTTTCTGAAATTCCAGCTGAATTTGATGGTATTTTTTTCCAAATTAATATTATTCATTATTTTTCCATTCACATTGAATATGCATATACTCATCCCATGAAACTATTCAAGTAGATAGCCTCCTAGATCATTTTAATGTTTTAAAAATATATATTTTTGGTTCACATGGAGCCAGCTTAAATTATGCCACTGGATATTTATTTATTTTTATTTTTAAAAGTAAAACATTTAAAATTAAGCATGTGTCATTTCAATGACAGAGTTAACTTTATCAGTATCTGAAGGAGAAAACAAACAAACATTAACGGATGCTCTATTTGTTTTCCTCAGTTTAGTTATGTAGGATTAGTTTATTTTAATTTTGTTTTTATTTTTTATTGAAAAAATCCCTAGACATTTCCCTTTCATAATACAGCATTTGATAATGGAGTTTCCCTTGTTGTCATTCAGAGCTTTGTCCTTCTATTCAGAATATAATTAGTTGAAATCTGTATCTGAATATCTGTGCATGCTGTGGCAAATTGAAATAACTTGTAGATATGTATCTTTGTTCAGACATGTGAAATACAGTGGTAGGAGAAAGAAAAGTAAGATTCAATTTCTGTAAGTTTTATCTCCCAATGACTATGGACTATGCTAATATATTGTGATTGTTTATGATATCATTTAGTTATTAGGGTAATTATTTACTTTTCTACACATTTTTACATGAAATGGAGCTTCAGCCCTTATAAGTAGGAAATATTAAAACAATAATTAAATGCATTTTATGGTAAAAAAATGTTGTCAAATATATTTATAAGGCATATCATGATCTGTGTCTATGGGAAGATAATAAATGATCAATTCAAAGTAAATTTACTCATTATTTCAAACAGTTTTAGATAGGGTACTCCTTATTGCAGTTACACTGGTAGCTGAATAGTGATGAATTATTATAATTTCTCTATTAAATATTTCTGTTAAAATATTTCATCTCATTAAAATGTGAATCCACAGTATATGTAACTTCAGAAAGAAATGTTCAGAGAAAGTGAGTGTGTCTGCTGAGCAAACAGTGAAGCAAGAAAAAAGCATTGCACAGGGAATTAGATTAGCCACGCTGGTAAAGGCGTAGCTAAAGCCCCATTAGGTCTGGCCCAGACAGCATTTGTGTTTGGAAGAGCTAAGCAAATCACATTAATTAATGCTCACAATTTTCTTTGGTGAAAGGTCCTGATGTTAGAGGGAAGACAGACATTTTCTTTTTTATCTGTACATTATACAAGCCTACCCAGGTCACTGGGCCATTGGAGAGGAAGCAAAAGGAACTGAAGCAAAAATAATCACGGTTTTAGTCTCAAAACAAAAAGAATGCTTACTCATTTACACCATTCCTTTCATTAGAAGGCTTAATTTTGAACTACAATGAATCTGTTTGCATGTATGTGTGTGTATATATATGTATACACACACAATCACATTTATTGTATGTGTGTGTGTATATATATATCACATTCATTGTATGTGTATATATATGTACCTACACACATTTACATCTATATGTGTATGTGTGTATGTGCATTTCCTTTCCAGAAAATTCCACCAGAAAGGACTCTGGTCCAAACAGAAAATTAAAGGAGTACTGTAGTGTTATTTTCTACACTCTAGCTGTTTCTATAAGACTTTCTCTGCCCCAATAAATTACAATGTTGTGTAGATGCAGAAATAAAGATGGTTATATTATAAGGAACAGAGAGTGTAAATAAAATACTAAAGTTATGTATGAAACAAAATTGTATCTTCTAAAAATAAAGTAACATAGCATTTAAGTAATATAAAGCCAGTTGAGTGTTAGCACCTTCAAAGTGACTATCCTAAAGTAGTTTTCATTTAGTTATTGCAATTTACATGTTTTCTACAAACAACACTTTACGGTAACACTTAGAGCCTGCATTTAAAGGAGAGGAGTTAGAGAAGGGAATACTGGGTAAAGATACAGGAAATCCGGTTGATTGCTTAGACAGAGCCTCATGTAGCAGCAATTATTTCACTTTGGTGGGTAATCAACACAAACTGATCTCTCACTTTTCAGATCTAGGCTTTAGAATGTTTCAGAGAGTACTCAAAGATAATTTTATTTAAGTGCACTCACTTCAAGAATGTTGCATGAAATGATATATACACAAAAATCATAATACATTATTCTTATGCATTTACTATAATATGTCTATGTTTTCTAAGATGTACTCTTCCTGATCAATACTTTAGAAAAAATAATAAAAAAATAGTAAATATTTGAGGGCAAAGGGGTGGGGGGAAAATAAATTATACAAAAGAATAGTCCACTGAAATTGAAGTGTGAAAGAATAAATCCATTCCTGTGCTACATCCAATGCTCTCTGGTAGCCTACATTCTCCAGATTTATTAACACTCCTGGAAAATGCTTTATCTCACTGTTGAATTCCCAAACTTTACATTTCCATTTCTGTTAGCAGCATGTGGAAGACTAGGTTTTCTTTAGTTAATACATTCTTTCCTCAGATAATGTGCAATAAAGTCTGTTAGATGCACAGACTTTCTTATAAACAATTCTAACACTGAACATTTACATTTACTGTGTACCTCTTCTGTTATCCAAAATTTTGTAACAGCATGTTTTCATGAAAACTATTTTGTTATTCTTTCAGATGGTAGAGAGTATCCACGAAAATACCATTCTTCCCCCATTCATACTGAAAATTCTAAGATGCCTTAGTGTGGAAATCATGCATGCAATATTCATTTTTAATGTGCTAATCATGCAGGTATATGTGGAAGAGGCCAGAGTTGGACCAAGCTTTCAAAAGTGATGTGTTTTATTCATAAAGATGTGTGAAGAATCAGTAATTACCTATTATTATAGGAAGATACAAAGAATAAAAACAGATTTTTCAAGCTGCTATCCCTAATTTATTTGTCTTATATTAATTATGAGTCTTTTAGCTGGGTCAGATTATAAAAGCCTGATTCCAGTTTGCAAATTATCCAAAACGATGACTAAGAGAGGGTTCAGGTTTGCTTTTGCTTGGGTTTACATAAATAGAACAAAAAGTGATGCAAATAAATAATACATGAGTAAGTGAACACAGCTTTTCCATGTTTCCTTAGTTCCTTACCAAGCAATAAGCAAAATTTGGTAGTTAGTGTATTACTTAGAAGAGTCTTCTGGTTGATACTTCTAGAACAGAGAAGGAACCATATCCACAATCAAGAGTTTACCAGCTACTTTAGAAGGTAATTCCTTACTTGCCCATAGACACCTACTCCTTCATTCTATTTATTCTTCAACATTGTATCACCTCATACTTATATATAAATACATTCATTTCCTTTGCATATACCCAATAAAACCTCTTTGCCTTCCTATGAAAACTGTGATTTCTTCTATTGAACTAGATTTAAATTAAAATATATGTTGCATAAAACTAGATATGATTTCATTGTTGCATTTGTGCCAAGAAAAATAATTTGAATATTTTGTTCATTAAGATAAACCTGTGCCTTCAAGTTAGTCATTTTATAATTAGAAATAATAGCTATTATCAGACCATTTTGGCTAACCTTTTTGGAATCTACTAATTATTTTCATTTATAACTTATGAGATAAAAATATTTCTATTTCTACTATTGTAGGACTTTGTCAAGTAGATAAATCTTTAAAATAACCGTGGGTAGAGTATATCATTATCAGCTAACATGACAGTATAGAGGCATTATTCGCATTACTAACAACACAAGCAGAAAGGGAGAACGGGAGAATGAAGCATTTTTTTAAACCATTCTTTTAATTTTCTTCATGATGATGTTAGAGCATTAAAAAACTGACAAAGAGATGTTCTAAGGAAATTCTGAAATGTGACAAAAGTTATATCTAGTTATAATTATGACAAATGTTAACATTAAAAAATCACCCTGTTTAAAAGTATCAAAAAATCTTACATCTAATATAAGATTCCATTTACTTAAATTTTAAATCCCTACATTTATGAGGGTCTCTGTATTTTGTGGCCAATAAATTAAAAAAATTTTTAAATGCAACAGCTTTACCATAATTTTTAGTGTGGAATGTTTCCTATTAATGTCATTCTTGGTTGGGTTTGGGGGTGAGAATGAACTGTGTGCTTCATTTCTAAATGAACATTTATTGATGCCAATAAAAATTATATAAATATTCTGAAATGGGAAAAGGAATATTTGTTAAATTAAATTCCCAAATATATTTGCTCCTTCAATTCAAAAATCATACCTAATTGATTACCCAACTTTGGAATATTTTAAATTTAATATCAACCATTTAACTTTTATTGTTACTAATAACTAGATAATTTTTCTGTTGTCTTAACGATGATGTGTATGTTTAATCTCTCAACTGAAATAATGTGGAAATTATACAATAAATTATTGTGTCAAAAAGAGGGAAATACTGGTAAGTGTAAACATTTTAAATAGAGTTATCTTTGGCTCATGTCCAAGAGTAAATGCATATTTCTCATTCTTTATAGCATTAGTCAATGAGCTTAATTTTGAATAACTAAAAATGCTAGTTACTATGGCATCATATTTCTTTATATAGCATCTATTTTCATACAAGGAAAGAAAAGGGGTTTCAGGTTACTTTAAGGTGAGGATGTACACAGTTTATCTTTCCCTTAGTTGATAATGGATATGAATTTTAATATTTTATTCTGCCACGTAAATCTCAGTGAAGCCCTAAGCCCATCAGGTTTCCTTTCTGCGTATGAAAAAGCAAATCATTATTAAGTAATGCAAGAGATAGCCAAATCAGACAGGGACTATTACAACCAATTTTCTTGTTACGTATTTTCAAAGGAAACTTCTACAAGGGGTAAAAATTGAATCTTACACATTACAATTAATATGCTCTGAAGTAGAAGGAAGGATATATTTACTGCTTCCTAATTTTATTATGGTGACTCTCCAAAAATGACCAAAAGGATTCTTAGGATCATTGTAGCTATCAAATACTTAGCTATGTTATCTTGTAACTTGAGGCCGAAGACAATAAGAAAAATTCAGGAAATGTATTTTTAACATATACATATATGAAATAGTTCAATAAAAATGAATACATGATAAATGATATCGAAGCAAAAAAGTTACTTTGAATCATTATCTCTGCTATGTGGTATTCCTAACTTCTCCAGATACTACTTCACAAAGCCAGGGATAAAGAACAAAAACAAGAGTAAACTTTGAAGTGAATTATTGGGATATGATTGTGAATCGTTTTTGCTGCAGGCGGCATGGCATGAAATAGGAGTGTACAAACTGGGGAAAGTAGAGGAGAGGTAAATTTATGGATTATCTGGAACATATATTCCAAGTCAGTTGTTTTCTTGGTTGTTTCCTGAAATGGCTTTTCAAATACATTTAAATCAATGAACAATATTTGGAATTTTCTGGAGTGCTTGTTATATCAGGTTTCTGATTATAAAATAATGTATACTATATTGTTTAATAAAAAGTACATAATTCATCAATGTATTTAAATACAACATTCAGAAATTTTAAAATATCCTCTTATTGTGAAGTCAAAACTACTGAGTAACAAGAAGTTACTTGCTATTTTAAGTTTGCTAGAGATTGATAATGTGCTTTTGAGTTCATTAAAAATAATCAATACATATCAGTCAAACATAGTGAGATTGATTATCATCACGCAATTCATATGCTAGAGGCTGGAGCCTGTGTCTTCAGGCCACTACACATATAAAAAGCCAAACTACTCAGCCTTAATACAAGTGAAGTGACTTGATACTCTAAAAAAACAAAACAAAACAAATCCTCTTGATGGACAAAAATATGAAATGACAAGAGTACTTTCAAATAGCTCCAAGTAAATTAACCATAATATTTACTAATAGTATCATCTTTGCTAATAAGGATTAGGGCATTAATAAACACCAGAAAAATAAAATGGGCTTCAAAGTTCATATTAACTGTGTAAATGGATGAAGGTCACAAGAAATCATAAAAGGATATAGATAATATTGTTTTAAAAGCTTAATATACTAGTAAGGAAGTAACTGAGAAATTAGTGGAACATTTTTTTTAGGGTTATTCTTTCTGTAGGAATATGCATATACTATAAGTGAATTATCACAACAGTTACTAAAATTGTGTGGTATACAGGCAAAGTTGTTGCCTAATATTTTGTCATTTTTGAAAGCATCAGTTTCACAAACATGTCCTTTTTGTTTGCTTATTTTTTGGTTTACCTTTTTTTTCCAATTCTTATTTTGGTATATATACATAATATAACATTTACCATCTTAACCATTATTGAGTGTACAGTTCAGTGGTCTTAAACACATTAATGTTGTGCAACCATCACCACCATCTATCTGCAGAACTCTTTTCATCTTGGAAAACTGCAACTCTATCCCATTAAACTAAATCTATCTTTTCCTGTTCCCACAGCACCTGGCAACTGACATTCTCCTTTCTGACATCATAATTTTGGCTACTCTGAGTACCTCATATAAGTGGAATCATGCATTATTTGTCCTGTTGTGATTTGTGTATTTCACTTCACATAATGTCATCAAAATTCACCCATGTTGTAGCATGTCAGAATATTTGCTTTATTTAAGATGGAATAGCATCCTCCATTTTACTTATCTTTGCCCCAACCTTTATTATTTCCTTCCTTCCTTCTACCTATGGGTTTTGTCTGTCTTGTTATAGGTCCATAGTAATATAGAGAGACTATTGATTTGAGATCTCCTTTTAAATTCTAAGTAAATGAAAATGAAATTTCATTTCAGTTATTGTACCTTCCCAGCTCCAGATTTTCCTTTTGATTATTTTAAAATGTATCTATAAAATTTCTCCTTAGCATTGTTTTGCTGCATCCCATAGATTTTGGTTTGTTGCATTTTTGTTTTCTTTTGATTCTATTTTCTAGTTTCCCTTATTATTTCTTTTTTGATCAATTGGTTGTATAAGAGTATGTTTTTAAATTTCCATTAATTTGTTCACTTTCTAGATTTTCTTCTATTATCGATTGTGGTTGGAGAAGTTTTTTATGACTTTCATTTAAAAATATATATGTTGGGACTTATGTCTCATGTGCAGTTAAGAAGAATGTGTATTCTGTTGTTGTGTATCACGTTCCTTATAACTCTGTTAGACCTGGTTAGCTTACTGTGTGTCTTCTCTTTCCTTACTTATCTTCTGTCTGGTTGTTCTCTTTATTATTAAGAATGAGATATCAGTCTCTAACTACTTTTATAGAACTGACTATCCCTTACGTACTGTTAATTTTTGCTTCACGTATTTTGATGTCTTTTATTAGGCACATGAATGTTTACATATCTTCGTGCAGTGTTGATTCTGTTATTAATACATAATGTCCTTCTTTGTCACTTGTAACCTTTTTAAAGTTAATGTCCATATTTTCTGATTTTAGTATAGTTACCTCTGGTCTCTTTTGGTTACTATTTGTATGGAATGTTTTTTAAATCTGTCATTTTCAACCTATTTCTGTGTTTGGATCCAAAGTGAATCTTTAGTAAACAGCATATTGTTGGATAATTTTAAAAATCCACTCTGCCAGTCTTTTTTTTTTTTTTTAATTTCAGAATGTAATATACTTATGTTTAAAGGAATTACTGATAAGGAAAAACTTCTGTCATTTTGCCATTTTTTTCTGCAGGCATTATAATTTTTTTTTTGTTCCTGATTTTCTGCATTACTGTCTTCTGTGTTTAATTGAATTTTGTAGAAAAATATGTGAATTCCCTTCATATTTCCTTTTCTGTATACTCTAGAGTTTGTGGTGTGGTTACAATGGGAATTACATTTAACATCCTCAAGTCATAAAACTCTAGTTTGAATTTAAGCGATTTTAACTTCAATAACAAAAAAATAAAAAAAAACCTCTGCTCCTTGGCAGCTTAGTTTCCACCCAGTTCAGTTGTTCAGCTGTTGATGTAACAATAACACATTTTATATATTATGTGTCCAAAAATGTAAAGTAATAATTTTTCCTAACGCATTAGTACCTTAAATTACATGGAAACAATATGTATAGTTAGTCATAAACCAAAGTTACAATAATGCTAACATTAAATTTTTCATATATTTATTTTTAGTGCAGTCTTTATTTTTTTATGTACCTTTCAGTTACCATCTAGCATCCTTCATTTTAAACTGCAGGAGTGTTTTTTAGCATTTCTTTCAGGGCAGATCTAATGGTTATAAACTCAGCTTTTGCTTATTTTAGAATTGTTTGATTTTTCTCTAACTTTTGAAAGATAGTTTTATCAGAAATAGGATTCTTGGTTGACAGGTTTTTTTTTTCTAGTAGCTTTTTAAATATAATAGTCTATTACTTTCTAGACTGCAAAGTTTCTGATGAGAAATCTACTGATAATCTTATTGAGGTTGCATATGATGAATTGCTTTTCTGTTTATGATTTCCAGATCCTTTCTTTGCCTTTGGCTTCCCACAGTTTGATTAAAATGTGTCTGTGTGAGTTTCTTTGAGTTCACAATATCTAGAATTCATTAAAGTTCTTGAATGTTTATATTCCTGTCTTTCATCAAATTTTGGAAATTTTCAGAAATGATTTCTCTAAATATTTTATCTGTCTTTTTTGTTTTCTTCTCCTTCAGAGATGACTCTAATGTGTATATTGGTCTTTATGATTGTGTTTTACACCTTTAGTTTTCACTTTCTTCAGTCGTTTTTTATTTCCATCCCTCAGATTCAATAAATTTCATTGTCCTATATCCAAATCCACTGATTCTTTTTCTGCCTATTCAAAACTACTTTTCAAACACTAAAATGCATTTTTTAAAATTTCAGTTATTATACTTCCCCGCTCCAGACTTTCCTTTTAGTTATTTTTAAAGTACTCTCTTTAATTATATTTTCATTTTGTTCAGACGTATATATTTCTTACTCACCCTGTGCCTTCCTTCAGTTCTTTGAGCATCTTGAAGACATCTGTTTTGAAGTCATTGTGTAGTAGATCTACAATCAGGACTTTCTCAAGGACAATTTCTGTTGGTTTATTATCTTCCACTGAATGGAACCTACTTTACTGTTTCTTCGTATGCCTTGTGATTTTTTTGTTGAAAACTGTATATTTTAATCTAATAATATAGCAAATTTTGAACTCATATTTCACTCCTTCACCTGGATTTGCTGCTTTTATTTTGATTTGTTTTGTTTTATTTGGAATTCTGTAGATTATCTCTATGCCAAGGATTAGGCTGATGTGTAAACTTAAGGTTTTTTTTTCAGATCTTTTCTGAGCCTGCATCTCTCTCTGGGCATTCCTGAAAAGTTTCTAATTTTCCAGTGTTTTCAGGTGCTGTGAATGTTTTAGTCTTTAATCTCTGGTTCACACAAATGGGAAAAAGAAAAAATTAAGATAAAAAAAATCACTTGAGCTTTATATATCCTGGAAGTCACTTCAGCCAAAGAAAATGCGACTTGGAACAATAAGGGGGAGATGCAGCAACAGTAGGTGCCTGCCTTTGTGTTTGTCCCTCCTTGATCAAATACAGCAATTAATGATCAGGACATACAGCCCCATTGTTAGAGAACAGTGTCCTTACTGCCCACCCCGCCTCCCACGAGTTTTATGAAAACTGCTGTAGTAACATGTGCACAACTACCTGCCATACAGTTTGTTAGTGTGAAGGGTGGCTGCTGTCGAGTTAATAAGAGATATTGACCAAAATCTACTGCAGTTTATCACTAAAGCCTTCCCCTAGAAGATACAAGCCTTTATAGAGGTCTAAAGAAGTTACACGGGAAAGATTTTTGCTTATGTAATTATTGTCTGAGTGAGAAGACTTATTATTGGTACTTCCTGCTCCACTGTCTTCCCAGAATTCTCTTATTTTGAGTTTTTAATATTATTTGAATTTCAAGGACTTCCTAATAATCACAAAGGATATAACACTGGGTAAAAGTAGAAGTGGGTCAACAGATTTTTTTTATAATTATACTTTCATGAGTCCCATAATATAAAATTTAGACTGTTTAATCCCTTCTCTAAAATATATGTATCACTTATTAGAAGATACACATTGTTTTTAATTTAAAGATGACTACATTTACTATTTTCTGTTCATTTACAATCCAAGAACAAATAAACATCCATAGCCATATAGACTCTAGAAAGGTCCTCCATATGTGCTAATCAATGCATACTTCTTACTTATTATTGCCTAGAGTATATATATTCATAAAGTTTTGTTAACTGGACAGTCACCCCAATGTATAAGAATTCATTTAAGACAAGTCTAGAAAAAAATACTGCCTAGAGTGAAAAATTTTATACAGTGTTGGAATACAAATTTTAATTCCTTATTAAAGTATATCTCATTCTCTTGTTTGGATTGGCATTTGATCAATTAGCATTCAAGTTAAATTAGTTGTTTGCATTTCTAAAACAGAGAACAAGATATAGTTAAGATATATTTAGTTCCAGTTCCTACACTTCAAGAATTAATGTAATCGTCTTCAAAGATTATGATATTTTCTAAACGTACTCTCCATATCACCAGAAATTGAGAGCTTTCAGCATATGGTACTACAGGTATCATCAAACTGAAAAAGCAGAAATGCTGTCCTTATCCTTTCCAGATCATTAAATGTCATCAGTGATAAAGCTTAAGTGAAGCAGTTTGTTATCATGGAGGCTCTTGGTACTTCTCTGTAGAATACACGAGGTCAGATTCCACAGTGTCAAGGAAAATCAAGCTAATGGAGCAATTTAATTAAAATTAATTGAGTATATTTCTGTCTCTTAAAAATGAGATTGATGTAGGGTTATTTCCAGCTTTTTTGGCTTAAGGTGCAACTAATGTCCATACTTTTTAAAGTTATCTTCCTCAATCTTTTCGTATAATCAATAGTTTTAACAAATAATAATGATTTACAGAAGTTAGAAATGTAAAAGACCTGTGAGGTTATTTAAGCTGTACACTGTGGTTGGATTTCTTTAATTCTCTTTATGTACCTCTCATATCCATACTGAGTTTAGTTCATAATATAGACTGTAAGCTGAGAAGTAATCATATATTGAAGCATTTATTAATGCTTCATTTAAAACCCATACCCTTACCTTAAATTTTAGTGTAATCCTGCTGACAAACTTGTGCGAGCTAACTAGGTAGATTTCAGTTCAGCAATCTAGATTCTTGTTTCTGTCACAAAACAGTTTATGCAAGTCCGCAGAATGACATATCTCTGATTAAATGTAGTAGAGACAGATGTAGTACACCTTTAGCATGACTTACTACTCTGTCATTGGGATATGCTGTTCTCTTCATAAAATCATTTTTACTACTCCAGAAAGTTAAATAGCTCACATTTTTGCTTCCCCCACTCTGCTTGCTTATGCATAAATATTATAGTCCTCTTGCCAAGTAGTCAGTATTTATCATTAACATATTTACTAGATTGACAACATTAAGTGTAAAGAGATAGACATGGCGGTGACCAAAAATGGAATATATTGGACCTTATTACTTGGGGAAAGATTTTTGCATGGTAGTATATCTTGATAGTATTTGGGCATAATTAAGAGATTAAAAATTCCTTTCATGAGATTGTTTCTTCACTGTTGTGATATCATTTATTGTATATATTGATACAGTTTTAAAAAATTAAAATTTACCTCTCCTAAACATTTTCTGTCTTTGAAAAACTCATTGAAAAAATGTTCTGAATATATCCAAGAATGAAATTAAAGGGCAAAAAAATAAGAGTTAAAGTTTTATTCATTTTTACATTATTAGATTAGGAGAGTGGTACATTTAATTAAACATAGAAACTTAAAGACATTGATAGGACTTCTCTGTTGCTACTGTATGCCTTATAATAATCACTACCAGACAGGGTAGGTATCTAACTACTAACAACCCTAGAATATAACCAATATATCAACTGGAAAGCTTTGTATATTATAAAATTCTGGCAGCATGGTAGGGTATCTGAGCAGCGATTCTATGGAGAGCTGAAACAGAGTAACTGCAGGCAGGAGATACCTTTTTAAAGGAACTTGCTGATAAAAAGCTTCAACAGCATGACATATCTCTGACATGCTGGGAAACAGCAGCTGACAGAGCAAACCAACATGTAACAATTGGTTTCGGGGGTGAATATATAGCACCATAAACCAAATGAAGCTTGTGAACAGCTGCCAGAGTTACAAATCAAAAGCCATTATACACCTATTCCATGTGGGGCCAACTGTTGAAACTAATACTGACCTTTCCTTTAGATTTTCTTGAATAAAGGCAGCTATCAACTAGTGACCAGACAATAAGGAATATCATTTTACTTATAATAGAGAAATCATATAGCATTTGGAAATTTTATTTAATCTATTATCCCTTTCAATTTTGTATTCAAAATCTTATCCTAAGCCAAGCCACCTTCCAATAACAATTAGTAAATATCTGAGCTTCAATTGACTATCATGATTTCTTGCATTCTAATCAACTAAAGAGAACTTCCAGATATATTCTGTACTGTAAGTCATTGAGCTATTCCTCATTATGCCTGCCTTGATTTGCAAAGGTGATGAAATATCTTCACAGTTGATGAGGCTGGTTGCACCAAAACTTGCAAAAGTGTTTTCTTCATTCTGGCTACTGTAAAATAATGTGAATAACATAAAGGACTTTACTAGGCTGTATACTGAAGGAACAATAAATCATCAGCACCACGGGAGAGAGTTGTAATAGCCTTTGATTAATATATAATCAACCACTATTGCAATATTCTTTGTTAATGGAATTTTCAATTAGAATGTTATTTGAAGCACAATTCATTTTACATTTATCAAACATTCCACATACTATTATGTTGTCATTATGTAGCATTTAGCAAACTGATCATTACAGCAGCAAATGAGAGCCACAGATTTATTATCATTTTGGGGAGCTTACAGTGGCTTTTGGAACTTTATTTTAACAAATTTCATGTTAAGATTCCACCATCTTCTTTCACAGTTTTTCATCTCATTATTCCTATTTGTGTATGAATACTTAGTCAGGTGTTTACTATTTTGAGTTTACTTTTATGCTTATGAACATTAAGTAAACATTGGCTTCATGATACTACTTACTTTATAAGGTTTTACATAAATTATTAATAAATATAGAGTAAGATTTCAATTAATCTCGGCTATTTTATTATTGCTAACAATAAATGTAGGGTAAAATTTCAGTAAATGTAAAAAATACTAATTTAATATGTAAAACGTAGAATTACACGGTGGTAGGAAATGTTCTAAATGCTTTGCATATCTTAACTGTTTGACTTGCATAATGTAAGCATTCTTTAAGTAGGTAGTATTGTCATTTCCACCTTACAAATAAGAAAACTGGGGCTTAGAGAGGGTAAGTAGTTGGTCCAAGGTCAATTTGAAGTTTGTACCTGAGACTGTTCAACTTTACAATCTGTCCTGTCAATTACTGTACTTTGAAACTCTGCCAGCAGTATTGAACAAAATAGGATGTTATAAAATGTTCGTTTGTGACACTGATGTTTGGAACCCCAAACGTATATATCAAATGGAAATAATGCATACTAACCGTATTAATCTGTTCTCACATTGCTATAAAGAACTACCTGAGGCTGCATAATTTATGAAGAAAAGAGGTTTAATTGACACCTAATTCCACAGACTGTACAGGAAGCATGGCTTGGAGGCCTCAGGAAGTTTACAATCATGGCCGAAGGTGAAAGGGAAGCCAACATGTCTTACCATGGCAGATAGGAGAGAAAGAGCTAAGGGGGAAGTGTTATCCACTTAAACAACCAGGTCTCGTGATAACTCACTCACTATCATGAGAACAACAAGGGGGAAATCCCATGATCCAAACACCTCCCACCGAGCCCCACTGCCAACACTCGGGATCACAATTCAACATGAGATTTTGGTGGGGACACAGAGCCAAACCATATATCTAGCCAATACCCACTCTAGATTCAAGCCGGGTTAGAGTCATACTGTATCAAACATCTATGGGAAACTACATTCAGGTTTCCATTTTCAGTTTTCAGTTTTTTAATCATGTTGTTGAACTGGCAGTTGAAACGGTTTTTCTTTTTTTTTTTTTTTTGAGACGGAGTCTTGCTCTGCCACCCAGGCTGGAGTGTAGGGGCGGGATCTCAGCTCACTACAAGCTCCGCCTCCTGGGTTTACTCCATTCTCCTGCCTCAGCCTCCCGAGTAGCTGGGACTACAGGCGCCCGCCTCGTCGCCCGGCTAGTTTTTTGTATTTTTTAAGTAGAGACAGGGTTTCACCGTATTAGCCAGGATGGTCTCGATCTCCTGACCTCGTGATCCGCCCGTCTCGGCTTCCCAAAGTGCTGGGATTACAGGCTTGAGCCACCGCGCCCGGCCCGAAACGGTTTTTCATCTCCAAATCCTACCAAGTTCCAAACAGACAGTTTTTCCTCCTGTGGCCTTTAACAGTGGATTCAGGAGTGAAGTATAAGAAGCCGGGCGCGTTGGCTCAAGCCTGTAATCCCAGCACTTTGGGAGGCCGAGGCGGGCGGATCACAAGGTCAGGAGATCGAGACCATCCTGGCTTTCTGGCTAACATGGTGAAACCCTGTCTCTACTAAAAAATACAAAAAACTAGCCGGGTGAGGTGGCGGGCGCCTGTAGTCCCAGCTACTCGGGAGGCTGAGGCAGGAGAACGGCGTGAACCCGGGAGGCGGAGCTTGCAGTGAGCTGAGATCTGGCCACTGCACTCCAACTTGGGCGACAGTGAGACTCCGTCTCAAAAAAAAAAAAAAAAAAGAAGTAACGAATAAATTTTTGTCAGCTGTGGAACCGGAGGAGTTAGTTGTTGGAATTGTTGCATAAAAGTAGTCTAGAGATTGGAGCAAGGAAGATGAGAGGCAAATGTACAATGTACTGGATAGTGAGAAACAAGGAGGGTTATGAGAGAGAAAAAGTATCTATATAGGAAGATAATATATTCTTTATCCTTTTACCTTTGATCTTTTTAATGTAGATCTCCTCCCATGAGTCATGTCATTTCTCAGATATTTGAAAAATAACTTTTGATAATAACTGTAATATCTTTCCAGAACCTTTCCTTGAATGTATCAAATGTTGCCAAATCATATGATTTCAGGATACCCTTACATACTGATTGCTTGAAACTGGTTGTTAAATTGAGGCTTTGAATTAGATTAACTATTAAAAATAGCTTAACCAACAGTTTGAAACACAGTGAGATTTTTATTATTTAAACATTTTAATATTATATGTCATAAAAGATTGAATTCAATTTTTTATTTTGTTTTTATCATAGGAAACTTCAAATATATACAAATGAGAGAGAATTGTATAGTGCATTTCCATGTGTCCGTCACCCACCTTCAAAAATTATCTTTGCATTTCTGGTCTTGTTTCACCTATATCCTTATTCAGTTCTCACACGTTCCTTTCTTCTGCTCAAGATTATTTTGAAGTAAACTCCAGACTTCTTGTTTTTAACAAATATTTAACATGTACCTCTGACAGACATGAACTTTAAATTTTCAGCTCTAATACCATTACTACATCTAAATTTACAATCATTCCTTAGTATCATGAACACCCAATGTTAAAATGTATGTAATGGTCTAGTAATATTTTATGATTAATATTTTTACAGCTTAACTTTTTAGTCTTTTACTTTCAACTTATTTGTACTTTTAAAGTGCATTTCTGGTATATAGCAAATAATGGGATCTTGCCTTTTACTCAGTCCGACAGTTTCTAACTTAATTACGGTGTTTGCTTAGTCTATTTCCATTTAATGTACTTGTTGGTATAGATGTATTTGGTCTAACATATTGCCATTCATTTTCCATTTTCCCACCTATTCTTCATTACATTTTTTCTTCACTTATTTATTGATACATAATATATGTAAATATTTAGGGGGCACATGTTTATAATATGATACGTTGATATAATCCAGTCAGGGTAATTAGGATATCTATCACCTTGAATATTTATTGTTTCTTTGTGGTAGGAACATTTAATTGCTCTCTTTTAACTATTTGAAATGTACGATGGAATAATATTAACTATAGTCATCCTACCAATCTATCAAACACCAGTTCTCAGTTCTTCTGTGTGTATTTAAGCCCATTCATCAACCACACTTTATCTCCCAATTCCCTTACTCTTCCGAGTTTCTGGAACCACCAGTTTACTCTCTATCTTCATAAGATTTACATTTTAGCTCCCACAAATAAGTGAGAATGTGCAATATGTGTCTTTGTGGGATTGGCTTATTTAAATTAATCGTCTTTTTTTTTTTTTTTTTTTTTTTTTTTTTTTACTATTTGATTTGTAATGACATCTAGATAGAAAGATGTGCATATCTTTTATGTATATTTTTGATGGTTACTTTAGTGTTCACAAAATGTGTCTTTCACTTACTATATTCAGTCTTTTGGATAAATATAACATGTCACCTATACTGTAAAACTACTGTAGCAGCATACTCCCATTTATGCCCTTATGTGCTATTGTGCTATTGTGGACATCCACTCTCTTTCTACATATCCTATTTTTTAAATACATTTTGTGTTTTAAACATTGAGTTGTTGTTTAAATAAATGAGGAAACAACACTTTTAAAATTTACTAAAGAAGTTTTAAAAATATTTCTTGCACTGCATGGTCGCTAATGAAACGTTCTGGTTTTTTTTTGGGGGGGGGTGAAACTGCTTTTATTTTCATTGAGAGATATATATATTTATGTGTGTGTGTGTGTGTGTGTGTATATATATATATATATATATATATATATATATATTTTTTTTTTTTTTTTTTTTTTTTTTTTTTTTTTTTTTTTTGAGACGGAGTCTCGCTTTGTCACCCAGGCTGGCGCGATCTCGGCTCACTGCAAGCTCCGCCTCCCGCGTTCAGGCCCTTCTCCTGCCTCAGCCTCCGAGTAGCTGGGACTACAGGCGCCCGCCACCACGCCCGGCTAATTTTTTGTATTTTTAGTAGAGACGGGGTTTCACTGTGTTAGCCAGGATGGTCTAGATCTCCTGACCTCCTGATCCGCCCGCCTCAGCCTCCCAAAGTGCTTCCATTGATTTTTTTAAAGATATTTTCCCTGCGTATGAAATTCTAAGATTTACTTTATTTCTGTGTTTTTTCAACATCTTAAAATTTTGATCTATTGACTTCTGGCTGGCATTGTTTCTGATAAGAAGGCAGATGACTTATCTGTCCTTGTGATAGTTTGGGAATTGAACAATGAGAACACTTGGACACAGGGTGGGGAACATCCTACACGGGGGCCTGTCGTAGGGTTGGGCAGGGGAAGGATAGCATTAGGAGGTATACCTAATGCAAATGATGAGTTAACGGTGCAGCACACACCAACATGGCACCTGTATACATTTGTAACAAACCAGCACGTTGTGCACATGTACCCTGGAACTTCAAGTATAATAAAAATAAAAAATAAAATAAAAAATAAATTTAAAAAGAAGGCAGTTGACATTCCTTTTATTTGTCTTCTGTATATAATACATTGTTTATTACTTGCTACTTTATATGTGATTTTTAGCAATCTTATTGTGTTGAATTGAATGCTTTTTCATTGGATTTATCCCATTTAAAATGAGTTTTCTTAGGTCTTCAGTTGATGTTTTCCATCAAATTAAGTAAAATAAAATAAAATAAAATTTTAGCATTAAATCTTCAAATATTTTTGAACTTTATTTTCTCTCTCCTTTCTCTGGGACTTCATTACGAGTATGAATGACTGCTTTATTGTCCCACGGATCTCAGAGTTTCTGTTTGTTTGTGTATTTATTTATTTATTTATTTCCTTTCTATGCTTCAGTTCAATAGATTGGTCTGTCTTCAGGTTCAGTCATTCTTTATTCTCTAGTGTTCAATAGCTGTTAAGTCCACCCTATAACTTTCTTAATTTCAGATAATTCATTTTTATCATTTATAAATTATATGGTTTTTATTTTATCTGATGAAATTTTCTAACTCTTTACCTATTATTTTTATTTATTATCCCTATTTTTTATTTTAGATGGAGTCTTGCTCTGTCGCCCAGGCTGGAGTGCAGTGGCACGATCTCAACTCACTGCCACCTCCACCTCCCGGGTTCAAGCAATTCTCTGCCTCAGCCTCCTGAGTAGCTGAGATTACAGGCACCCACCACCATGCCCAGCTAATTTTTTGTATTTTTAGTAGATTTGGGTTTCACCATGTTGGCCAGGCTGTTCTGGAACTCTTGACCTCGTGATCCACCCGCCTCGGCCTCCCAAAGTCCCAAAGTGCTAGGATTACAGGCATGAACCACTGCTCCCAGCCTGTGTTTATTTTGTATTGCAAATTCTCAAACATACATGTAATAGCTGTTTTACTGATTTTTTTTTTCCTATTTAATTTCAAAATCTCTGATCCTCTCTATGTCTGTTTTTGTTGACGATTTTCTCTTTCTTATGGTCATATTTTTGCTTCTTCATATGTCTAGTATTTTTTTCTTTATACTTTATGTCGCACATTGTTGGGGCCATGTTGGTGACCAGCCAGACTTATTTCCCCCTTTTAAAATGGTTGAGTTTTGTTCTGACAAGTAGTTAACTTATTGGTCCAACAACTTGATCTTTTGAGGCTTGGTTTTTACTTTGTTAGAGCACTATTACTATGTAACTCTGCTTCTAAGTGTGGCATTTCTAGGCTCTGAATGGCTGGGGTATTCAACAAAGATTCCTGACTCAGGTTAATCAAGAACTCCACTGATTCTCAGCACTTTGGCTTTTGGAATAATTATTTGGCTCACAGCCTCCAGTAGCTGTTGTCTGCCATGCCTATGGTTTCTGACTGAAATTGACCAATGATTCAAAATTCAAAAATACTCACTATCCAAAAATTTCTCTTCAGAATTTTGGAGCTTTGTCTGTGACTAGTTCCGTCCTCTCTAATACCCTGTACATTAAATTTCAGCCGCCACAGTGACTCCAAACTCCAATCACTATTCCCTTTGCCTACTGAAAACCACAGGTCTCTGGGCTCCTTTGGCTGCAGTGCAGTGGCGTGATCTTGGCTCACTGCAAGCTCCGTCTTCCGGGTTCACGCCATTCTCCTGCCTCAGTCTCCCGAGCAGCTGGGACTACAGGGTTCTGCCACCACACCTGGCTAATTTTGTTTTTGTATTTTTAGTAAAGACGGGGTTTCACCATGTTAGCTAAGATGGTCTCGATCTCCTGACATCGTGATCTGCCTGCCTCAGCCTCCCAAAGTGCTGGGATTACAGGCGTGAGCCACCGCGCCCGGCTTGAGCTACGATTTTTTAAGCGGTGGTTTGGAAGTGTCCCCAGGTAGAAAGCCAAGCTGAAGTGGAGGTCACCTATTATGTTTCCCTTACTGAAAAAGAAAATACAGCCCTACACTATATGTTATTTAATGCCTGGGAAGAGTTTTATTTTATTGATTATCCATTTTCCTACTTATTCATGGAAGAAAGGTGAGTTTGATACTGAATATTTTGTCATAAATAAAACTAGTACTTTTTAAAATAGTTTTTTTTTTTGTTTGAATCAGGATTTAAATCAGTTCATAGGTTATGATGCATTGTTGTGTCGAGCCTCTTTTAACCTATAAATTCCGTACGTTTCTTGACTTTTTTGTTTGTTGGTTTTATTTGTTTCTCTGTATGTTCTTGCAGTTCATTGCTGGTTCATATGGAACATGGACTTAATTTAAGCTCCAAGACATTGCCATATGCTCTGTAAGATAAGTAAGATCCCCATATTTCCTACATATTTTTCATAAAATTTTCTTTATACATTCATGTATAATGAGATGTTACACTTTCTTAACAGTAAAGCAATTCCTCAAAAAAAAACAAAAAAGTACCATGTGATTCAGCAATTTCACTTCTGGCTATACAGCCAAAATAAGTGAAATCATGGCCTCAAGTAGATGCTTATACACCTGTGTTCAGAGCAGCACTCTTCTCAATAACCAAAAGTTGGAAGCAACCCCAATGTCAATCAACAGATGACTGGACAAACAAAATGTGGTACACGCATATAATACAATATTATCCAGCTTAAAAAGTGAGGAAATTCTGACACATGCTAAAATACAAATTAATCTTGAAGACAATATGCTAAATAAAAAAACAATCACAGAAAGGTAAATATATGTTTCTACTTATATGAGGTAGCTAATGCGTACAAATTCATAGAGACAAAACAGAATGGTGGCTGCCAGGGGTTGGGAAGAGAGGAGGTTATGGAGTACTGTGTAATGGGTACAGAGTTTCAGTAGGGGAAGATGATAGACTAGTTCTGAAGAGGGAAGGTGGTGATGACTACACACAGTGTGAATGTACTTAATTCCACAATAGGGTACACTTAGAAATGGATTAAAGAGTAAATTTTAAGTTATATGTATTTACCACATAAAAATAGATTTTACAAATAATACAGTTCAGTAGGTTTTTAGTTAATAAGTTAGAAAAAAGATCTGAAGAATAAGACAACTTGGCAGGAACATTATGAAAAGGATTCTGCTACTGAAACAGTTAAATGTAATAACTCAGGTGTAAGAAAATGACTCTGTATCTATTTAGATATTAATTCTTATTCTAGTATATCCACTGGCCTCTTTCTCATTTCTCCTTGCATGTGAAAAAAGTTTTTCTAATTCATGCCCCAAATTGAACTCTTGATCTCCTTTATAAAACACCACAAAAAAGCTGTTCTTGCTGCATTACATTCCGTCTCAGTGAGTGAAAACTCCATCATTCTGATTGATCATGCCAAAATGTTGGAGGCATCTCAGTTTCCCCTCTTTCTCTGTCATGATATATGCAGTCGTACAAGAAAATTTACAGGTTGTGTTTTCTAAATTATACAGGATTCAATCACTTCTACCTTGTTCCAAAATGACTTCCTTTCTAGGTGGTAAGCTTTTATTTGTTTGTCTAATAGCTTTATACCTGATTTCATTATTTTCTTCCTTGGTGAAAGGCTATTTTCATTACACCATCCAGGGAAGTTATGTTACATAAATCAGATCATGTTCCTTCACTACTGAAAATCCAGTTGATTCCCTTTCTACTTTTAATAAAATCCAGTCATTCTAATGCTCCACGTGTCCTTATATTATCTCACTCTTCTGTATTTGCTGCCACTCTTCTCCTTAGTCACTACACCCATGCCATATTGACCTCATTTTATTCAAATAAACCAAGTACTACCTTAGGAGCTTTGTACTCACTATTTCCTGTCCTATAACTGTTTGCCCTCAAATATGAGTTTCGTGACTAATTTGCTTACTTTCTTTAGATCTTTATTCAAATTTTACTTTTTTAAGGTCTTCACTGAATATTTTTATTGCAGTTTCCTCCCCCTGCATATCTATCATCCTTTTCTCCTGTACTTTCCTTGGTAATATTTATCAGCATCTCACATACTATGCTACTTCTGTGTTTTATTTATTGGTACTCTCATATTCAATCATAAATTCAATAAGAACAGGATTTTTTCTCTGTTTGATGTCTAAAACAATTCATAGCATGTAGTAAACCAGCCAACATTTTTTAAGTTAAATGAATGGTAACATATCTTTACTTTATGACGAAGGGTATGTTAATGGCCTGATGGGTAAAATTACTATTGTAGAAGAAGCAAGAAATCTCACTCAAAGTCTGAAGTAATTCGTTAGTCACTGGTGTCTGCTACTTGGGTATGGAAAAAAGATTAGTATGGGTTATTTAGCACAGTCTATTCCATTTGGAATTAGCTCTGTAAGATCCCATGTAGTTAGTGTTACTTTTTAAAAAATAAATTGATGAGCACCTTAAAACAAACAAACACAACTTAGATTCAGGGACTAATACTGACAGTGTATGTTTTGATGACAGTATTAAAAAAGAATGAATTCTCAGGCAGTGTAAGCACGTATGAAGCATTTACTATGTATCAAATACTATCCTGGGCCCTTTAGACATCATCTTCACATGTTATTTTATTCAGTTCTAATCAGAGCACTATAAAGTGTCTTTTTCTATTGGCATATTTTCAAATGTGAAACTTAAGGATTATAGAATAAAAATCATCTGTCAAATCCCATTAAATGAGTAACTTGTAGAGTTGACATACCTTTTGCCATATTTCCGACTGTAAAAAGCTTTTTTTTTTTTTTTTTATCCTCCCAGTATCTTATATTAGAGAACATATGTCCCCTGGAAATTAATTAAATATTAGCAGAAATAAGTGTGGTCAGTTTTAAATGTAGCTTCAATGCCTGAACATCTAGTTTCAGAACTCTTTTCTGTTAAACCATGGAAAGATCTAGTTCCTTCTTTTCATAAGTCTTTGGTCAAGCTTTGAAAATTAAAATCAATGTACTGATTCAACCAGCATGGTCTTTTTAAGTTTTATTGGATTTTTGTTTGTCTTTAGTTATTTTATTTTTTTGAAGTTTTAATGTGTGCACATAGAACATCTTTCTAGCTTATAAAAATATATCAGACACACCCTGCTATTTCCTAGAAGTCTCTTCTTTGTTGCTGTTAATAGCAGAGCAGCATTACTTTTTCTTAGTCACCATTTCTTCCTGCATACAGAACCATTACCCTGTCTACTTCTATCACCCTGAAATATTCTATCTTACTTTTCAGATCTTTTCCACTATACTTCTTTCAAGAAATCAGGTGTTAAAAATAAATGATTATTCTCTGATATTCAACCTATTTTTAACACCTCGATTAATTTTTTTTAATACCTGATTTCTTTAAAAAGTATATTGTTAAGGAAGTAAGGTATCTTCATTAATATAAATCTTTCACAACTGAATAGGTTCATTTTTCTAAACTAGCGCTTGTTTTACATTTTATACTATACTCAATTTATTTAGATCTGTTAATTGCCTCTGAATAGTATGTGAAAACTGTCATCATTCAGCTTGGGAAAAATATCCTCATAATGAAGTTATTTACAGCTATGTCTGTCATTAGTGTCATTAGTGCCACTAATAGAAAATAAGAAAATTGGAATGGCAAAGGTTAGACATATAATTGATTTCTTTCTTCTGATACTTAATTGCATGTGCTAAAACTTCCTAGATGTTAAACTGACTGAAAAAAAAAAAAAAAAAAAAAAAAAAAAAAAAAAACATACCATGGAAGCAGATTTATGTTGCAGGGGTGGAGGGTTCACTGTATTTGATATTTATATAGCTCTGTGAGTGACTCAATTCAACCTTCCTGGCTTAGGGGAAAAGGGTTAATGTTTGGCCTGACCTGTGAGTCCCAATGATAAGAGGTCAGGAAGAACTCTTTACTGGAGATTTAGAAGGTTATAGAATAATGAAGGATGCAGCTATGAGTCCAGCAAATTGTGAATGTAAGAAAAAGGCATTTTAAGGAAATTTTTTAGTGTAAGTTTTTCTACTATGGCAGATGCAATATGAAAGAACAGACACAAGACAAATTCTAATCCAAAATTTACTTTAAAACAAACATATAGCTATAACTTACATTGAATAATCTAACAACTTAATTTTACCATTCACACATTTAATAAGTATACATTCAGAAACGTACTCTTCAGTGAACTGTAGGAATAAAAATGTGAATCAAATTAGTCAAGGATTGGGCTCTGAAAATTGAGTTATGATCACGTGTTAAGTGTGCACAAATCTTTAAACACAAAGTAGAAAATGATATATTTTTAAAAGAAGTCTCCCCCAAAAACAAGCAATAAAAGAAAGGGGGTAATTTTTATCAGTTGCTGAAGCTTTAGGGAGAAGTAGCAACTAAACTGATTCTTGAACGGTTTGATAAAGGCAACTAAGTAGATGAACAGGATAGAGAATAATGAAAACAACAGGTTCATTGTTATTTTAGAAAAATAATCACAGGGTCAGAGCTGTATTCATGGAAGAATACACGACAAAGAAAGACCCTTAGGTAAAGTCACTAATGAAAATGCAGTTTAATCCCAGACATGAGAAATGGCAAGTATACAAGGCGTGTGCATTTGTAGCACAAAGAGAATCACAAAAGAAAAATGAGATTTTTGTCCCAGAGATACTTAGGAGGCAATTTTTGTGCCAGAATTACTTAGGTGATTGGAAATGTAAAGCATGAACTCAAATATGAAGGTAGCTGTCCAAGGGTCAAGAGTTACTGATTTTGCTAAGAAAACAATATAGAAAGAAAAAGAAGATTAATTTTCTTAAGAAATACCTATATTTAAAGAATAAGAGAAAGAAGTTAGAGAATGAAGAGAAATTGGAAACAATCCAGGACAGAATAGCACCACAGAAACCTTTAAAAAGATTTTCAAATAAAAGGAGTATTGATGCTGTACATTAAAATTGGTTGCAGCTTACAAAAGCTTTATATTCTATATATGGATTTAAATGAGGCTGTAGAAAAGATACAACTACAGGTACAGGGAACATATCAGTGATTGCCAGCGACTGGGGGTGAGGGTAATTATTGAAGGCAAAGGGAAAGCATAAGGAAATTTTTTGAATTGATGAAATTGCTCTTTATCAAGATTGTGGCTGTAGATAATGAACCTATACATTGTTCAAAACCCATAGAATGTACACAAGAAAGAGTGATTTTACCAATTGTAAATTATTTATTTTTATACTTGAAGTTCTAGGGTACAAGTGCACAACATGAAGGTTTGTTACATAAGTATACATGTGCTATGTTGGTGTGCTGCACCCATTAACTCATCATTTACATTAGGTGTATCTCCTAATGCTATCCCTCCCCCTCCCACCACCCCACAACAGACCCTGGTGTGGGATGTTATCCTTCCTGTGACCAAGTCTTCTCATTATTCAGTTCCCACCTGTGAGTGAGAACATGCAGTGTTTGGTTTTCTGTTCTTGAGATAATTTGCTGAGAATAATGGTTTCCAGCTGCATCCATGTCCCTACAAAGGACATGAACTCATCCTTTTTTATGACTGCCTAGTATTCCATGGTGTATATGTGCCACATTTTCTTAATCCACTCTGTCACTGATGGACATCTGGGTTGGTTCCAAGTCTTTGCTATTGTGAATAGTGCCACAATACACATACGTGTGCATGTGTCTTTATAGCAGCGTGATTTATAATCTTTTGGATATATACCCAGTAATGGGATGGCTGGGTCAAATGGTATTTCCAGTTCTAGAGCCTTGAGGAATCATCACACTGTCTTCCACAATGTTTGAACTAGTTTACAATCCCAACAACAGTGTAAAAGTGTTCCTATTTCTCCACATCCTCTCCAGCACCTGTTGTTTCCTGACCTTTTAATGATCGCCATTCTAACTGGTGTGAGATGGTATCTCATTGAGGTTTTGATTTGCATTTCTGTGATGGCCAGTGATGATGAGCATTTTTTCATGTGTCTGTTGGTGGCATCAATGTTTTCTTTTGAGAAGTGTCTGTTCATATCCTTTGCCCACTTTTTGATGGGGTTGTTTGTTTTTTTCTTGTAAATTTGTTTGAGTTCTTTGTAGGTTCTGGCTATTAGCCCTTTGTCAGATGAGTAGATTGCAAAAATTTTCTCCCATTCTGTAGGTTGCCTGCTCACTCTGATGGTAGTTTCTTTTGCTGTACAGAAGCTCTTTAGTTTAATTAGATCCCATTTGTCAATTTTGGCTTTTGTTGCCATTGTTTTTTGTGTTTTAGACATGAAGTCCTTGCCCATGCCTATGTCCTGAATGGTATTGCCTAGGTTTTCTTCTAAGGTTTTTATGGTTTTAGGTCTAACATTTAAGGCTCTAATCGATCTTGAATTAATTTTTGTATAAGGTGTAAGGAAGGGATCCAGTTTCAGCTTTCTACATAAGGCTAGCCTGTTTTCCCAGCACCATTTATTACATAGGGAATCCTTTCGCCATTTGTTGTTTCTGTCAGGTTTGTCAAAGTTCACATGGTTATAGATGTGTGATATTATTTCTGAGGGCTCTGTTCTGGTGAAAACTGGAAGCATTCCCTTTGAAAACTGGCACAAGACAGGGATGCCCTCTCTCACCACTCCTATTCAACATAGTGTTGGAAGTTCTGGCCAGGGCAATCAGGCAGGAGAAACAAATAAAGGGTATTCAATTAGGAAAAGAGGAAGTCAAATTATCCCTGTTTGCAGGTGACATGATTGTATATTTAGAAAACCCCATCGTCTCAGTCTAAACATCTCCTTAAGCTGATAAGCAACTTCAGCAAAGTCTCAGAATACAAAATCAGTATGCAAAAATCACAAGTATTCTTATACACCAACAACAGACAAACTGAGAGCAAATCGTGAGTGAACTCCCATTCACAACTGCTTCAAATAGAATAAAATACCTAGGAATCCAACTTACAAGGGATGTGAAGGACCTCTTCAAGGAGAACTGCAAACCACTGCTCAATAAAATAAAAGAGAACAGAAACAAATGGGAGAACATTCCATGCTCATGGATAGGAAGAATCAATATTGTGAAAATAGCCATATTGCCCAAGGTAATTTATAGATTCAATGCCATCCCCATCAAACTACCAATGACTTTCTTCACAGAATTGGAAAAAAACTACTTTAAAGTTCATATGGAACCAAAAAAGAGCCCTCATTGCCAAGACAATCCTAAGTCAAAAGAACAAAGGAAGCATCATGCTACCTGACTTCAAACTACACTACAAGGCTACAGTAACCAAAACAGCATGGTACTGGTACCAAAATAGAGATGTAGACCAATGGAACCAATTGTAATTTTTTAAAAAAATTAACTAACAGAAAAAGAGCGAAACAATAGAGTCATTGGTTTGTTGATTTAAAAATGTATATGCAGAATGTGGAAGATGAAGGGTATATGGTAAATAAATGGAAGCCATATGAATTCTGTTTTCAAAACGTTTGCCAGTTAAGAAGAAAGAAAAGAAGGTAGCTTCAGGACATACCTCAGTTGATTAAAGAAAGGTTATTTAAAGAGAGGAAACTTGGAGATGTATTTCATAGAGGTTAAAAAAGAACATACATATTCAAAGGATAGTAAATAATTAATAAGGAAAATCTTTGAGGCCATTGGAGGTAATGGAAAGATAGCAAGAGTCTTTTTTTTTGTTTTTAATATACTTACAAGAGGGCAAAAGGAATAGAGAATGAATATAAATAGAATCATTTTAAGGGATCATCACTTCAACTGTTCATTGGAATTTGAGATGGAACTATGGCAAAATCTTGTTCAGCCAGGTTCAGTGCACCTTTCTTGTTAATAGGATCCAAATATTCAGGTTTCTTAATCTCCCAAATGCCCTGACCTCTTATGAGTCCCAAAGTGCAAGTGTTGATTGGTCTAAACCAGTGGCCCTCAGTGTGTGGTCCATAGACCAGCAACAGCACCATCATCTGGGGATTTGGTAAGCCCAGAGATCTGTGTTTTTAAAAAGCCCTTGATGTGATTTTGCTCTACAGTAAGCTTTCAGAACCACTAGTCTAAGCCTACAAGTATACTTCCATTTCGTATCATTGTGATTACACATGAGTATACCATTCAAACCCAGCCAAGGAATAAAACTGTGAAGATTGCTATTTGTTTTTGGTGAGTGATTTCTTTCTGACAAGAGACATCCAGGGGCAATCAGCCTTTTCTGCTTTTGGATTGATTGTATGTGGATGTGATATTAAAACTGCAGGGGAAAAAAAAAAAAAAAAAACTCACCTTGGAGATGAAACATAAAAGCCAATATGTTGCATATGGTAGAATGAAAACTTGGAAGGCACCTGGGTTCTTGATGACATCCTTATATCACTAAAATTTAGTAAACTTAAAATTGTCTATATCTGGTAAATTACTAGTAAGTTAATAAATGATCTCATTGTTTAAGCCACTATTAATTGTGGCATCTTATGCTTGCAGCCATAAGCATCAAAACAGATATAAAAATAATACATTGGTTCTGTTACATTCTCCAGCATTTTCCTTACTACAAAAATGTTCTAGTTAATAGGCCGGGTGCAGTCGCTCACGCCTATAATCCCCTCACTTTGCGTGGCCGAGGCGGGCGAATCACGAGGTCAGGAGATCGAGACCATCTGGATAGGCTAACACAGTGAAACCCCACCTGTACTACAAATACCAAAAATTAGCCAGGCGTGGTGGCGGGCGCCTGTAGTCCCAGCTACTCAGCAGGCTGAGGCAGGAGAAGGGCGTGAACGCAGGAGGCGGAGCTTGCAGTGAGCAGAGATCACATCACTGCACCACTCCAGCCTGGGCAGCAGAGCAAGACTCTCCCCCCTCCCACAAAAAAAGTACTTAATGGTACAAATTTTGTATGCCTTTATCAATAAATCTTTTCATCAACAAATTTGAGAGTATCAGCCTCATCTTTGCCTAGACAGAAGTGCACAATCTGAAACCAGATATCAAGATATTTATCAAGCCATTATTATCAAAAGAAGTGGTGTCTTTGGCAAACATGAGCAGCCTAATTCCACAAGTATATTACCATTAGGATTTAATTTGCCTGGAATACAAAAGCAATAAAAAAAAGAAGGAAAATGAGGATGATGAAGAAAATATACTTAAATTTTTATAATCCTTGAATAAAGATGATGAATATGAATTTCATTATATAGTTATCTTTAGTTTTTGTATATTTAAATTATTTTATATTAAAATTTAAAAAATACCTCGAAGCAAACAAAACAAGATTAAAAATAAAGGGATGGAAAAATGCAAATGCATGAAAACAAATTTAGCTATTTTATTATAAGACAAATGTCATTTAAAGCAAAAATAAATTCAGTTACATAATAAAAATAATCTTTCATAATTATAAAATAATATGCATACATGCATACATATAGAAGCAATAGTTAAAACGTATGGAACAAATGCTGATATGATTACAAGGAGAAATCAAGAAATTTGCATAATTGGAAGATTTTTTAACATATCTCTCTTTAAAAGAGATCTAAAACAAAATTGGGCTGTGATTAACTTAGCCAAAAAATATTACCTCAAATAAATAGATTTGTAGAGTGTAATGCAATCAGTGGGTAAAATAAATTATTTAAAAATAAATATAAAAGGTTTAGAAAATTTTATGTACTAGCAAGTAAATAAAGTAGCATACCATTATGTAAATACCCAAAGGATTATAAATTATTCTACTACAAAGACACATGCACACGTATGTTTATTGCGGCACTATTCACAATAGCAAAGACTTGGAATCAACCCAAATGTCCATCTGTGACAGACTGGATTAAGAAAATGTGGCACATATACACCATGGAATACTATGCAGCCATAAAAAAGGATGAGTTTGCGTCCTTTGTAGGGACATGGATGCAGCTGGAAACCATCATTCTTAGCAAACTATCACAAGAAGAGAAAACCAAACACCGCATGTTCTCACTCATAGGTGGGAACTGAACAATGAGATCACTTGGACTCGGGAAGGGGAACATCACACACTGGGGCCTATCATGGGGAGGGGGGAGGGGGGAGGGATTGCATTGGGGAGTTATACATGATATAAATGATGAATTGATGGGTGCTGACGAGTTGATGGGTGCAGCACACCAACATGTCATAAGTATACATATGTAACAAACCTGCACGTTATGCACATGTACCCTAGAACTTAAAGTATAATAAAAAAAAATGTTAAAAAATATGAAAAACAATCATATATATCATTTATACTATCATATATAAAAATATAATATTTTGTGTGGGAATGAACATTTTAATATCTAATTTCAGAGTTAAGTTATGTTTAAAGTGCAGAGTGGTTATCCTTGGTTATACAGGGGGGCCAGTGGGAAGAATAGAGGTAAAACTCACACTTGATTTCTTGGATATTTTTTACTATTAGTTAAATATAATTTTACTATAATGGAAATAAGGTTGCACAATGTAATTTTCTTACTTCAATATGCCTACAGTTATTTACAGTAAGTATTAAATTTCTGTAAATGAGAATGTGACATTCTGTTTCTCCTCTGCCCCTCATTTCTTGCTCTGTCTTTCCTAATAAGAACATTGTGTTAGGATTATTTTAAATTTAATGGGTCTGTATTTGTGAATTACAGTGATCAAATTGTATTACAAACAGGCAGATAGTAATTCCAATTATTTGTATTTAGAGAAAACTTTTTCATGAACAGAGTTAAAATTGTGAGCCAGGATGTAACTACTAGTGTTTGTGAACAAGACATGTATATTGCCACACATTCCCTGAAGGTATTTCTAGAGCAGTTTTATCTATTCTAAAGTAGGTGACATATATAATGAAGCCGGGAAAATAAGGATAACATAATGTTTGTGGTTGTCAGGTGATTTTTAGATATATGACATATCACAAATCAAGCGTTTTATATTTTTAATACATGTCAGAAGAAAATTCTTGGATGTATCTTCTGTGCTAATTTATATTGAGTCCTGCAATAGTTTATTTAGAATGATAGTGTCTGACATGAATGTCTTCGGCTTTATAATCACTAATACTCTCAAAGTGAATGTAGTTAAACCCATTTATATATCTAGTTACTGAAATATTGATAATAAACCATTTAAGCCTTATTTATTTCCTTTGTTAAGTGGTAAATTTATTTTACTAAAGCTTACTTGAAGCAGCTATGAAATAGATTAATGAATAATTGTTAAAATTTAATTTTTCAAAGTTAAATATTTTATCATTATAGAAAGGTTCTCCTTACTTTTGTCCTGTGTCCACTATGTGCAAACATTGTTCTGAACTATATAGTAGCTAGAGAGGAGAGGGAGTGAGAAATTAGTTGGAAAGATGCATGAAATAGTCTCGATGCTCTTAGGAATTGCCTGTGCCCAAGTGAGAGAGGCAGGCAAATACACGTGAAAGGCGCTAGAATAAAAAATATAGTAGAGAAATGGGGTTTACTTCCTGGAAGAATCAGGGAAGGATGAAGTGACATTTGTGCTTGAATCCTGAAAGATGAGTGAGAACTCATCAGGGAAAAGGGAAGTGGCATACTACAGATATTTAATAGTTAAAAGTTAAAAAAATAGACAAAAGTTTTAGAAAACTTAATCTCATGTAAGCTGTTAACATGCCTAGAAATTTAAATGGATATACTATTTTCATAGTAATGAATTTTGAACTATCTGCACATATTTTCATAGAGTTTACTGATTTTATTAAATGACAGTACACTCACATGATGTGGATATATACAAAGATATGATCATATGATTTTAATATCCAAGATGTTGCCACCCTAAAGAATGAGGGCAGTGAGGATGCAGAATTCCCTTAGCTTAGAATCTCTCATCTTTATATTCTCTACCTGTTCCTATCATCCTGATTTAGGCAGTTCTTGGAACTGTAGTCTCTATTCAACACATTTTTGAAAATACTAATCTTTTTTTCAAAACAGTCCAACCCCTTCAGTAAACTGAATATTATTTTGCACGATATGCCACAAAATTTTAAGAAAATTTGAATCACATTTTCTTTACTCTCAGTTTAATGTTACTTTTAGTGCTTCTTGCTGCATCAATGGTATCTTATAATAATTAGAACTAAATAGGTATAAAAAACCAATTTACATTCTGGAGAAAAAAAAGAAGCTAAATGACTCTATAAAGTTTTCCTTTCATCTTGATGAAGTCCCTTCATTCATTGCTTAAAGATTGAGTTTTAACACTAAGATTAGCATTCTAACCCATTTAGTTAGCTGGAGGGAATTTCATTCCTGCTCAAATTCAAGCATTTAAAGCCTCAAACTACTTAAAATTAAATTGGCCCTGTAGAGAAAGCACATCAACATGAGTATTATTTAAAGATTGCATCAACATTCAGGAATATATCTTAATTGGTCATGACAAAAATAAATAATAATAAAATTTTAAATGATATTTCTATTTTGTCATGTGGGAATTACCTAGATTTTTGGACGTTACAATTAAATATCATTGCTTAGTAGACATTTTTATATATCTTCAATGTTATCAACTGTCAGGTCTATCGTGTATCGAAGGCAATCTCCTGGGTTGTGTTGCCTTGACAACAAATCTTGGTTTTGTTGTTCTTGTTAAGTCGAATTCTTGGTTTCTGAGAATTTAATAAAACTGTTACTGATTCAAATCAACGACCTTTCCCAGAGCTGTAAAAACATCTGATCATTCACTAAACCATTCATCAAATTAAGATAAATATATCTGTTAATATTTGTGCTCCCACTCAGTTTAGATACAAGTCTAAATAATTTGACAGTATTATTTTTATTATTTAAAATTATTTTATAAGAATCAGTACTTCATAAAAAATTAGCAATGTTATTTCTAAGGGATACTAATTGCGATATGAATAGTCCTCTTGTCTTTCAAAGGATTTTATATTCAGAAATGAGTAGACTACTTTAAATTAAAAAGTAGATCAGAAGTTTAATATCTAGAGTTATTCAAAAAATATGTGTTTTAGCCATTTTATAAAGTTTGAACCTGTTAAGCTAGGTTTTAAATTATTTGAATGTGTTTTGAAATTTCTTTCTCTTTCTTGTCATTATTATAAGTTAGATTTTGGTCCCATTTTTATCTATTTTATGTAAGGCTGATATCTCACAAACTTCAAACAAATCATAAATTATCTATGGCATCATTTGCAAATCTTCCATCTTTTTGGGGTTACCATGCCTTTTGAGATTTAAGCAAAATTGAACCAGCCATTCATTGATTTTTCACAAAATACAGGATTTTTTTTTTTTTTTTTTTTTTTTTTCAGGGAATGGGCCTGTGTACTTACGATTGCTTTTTTAGTCATTTCTTGTGCAAACCTGTTCTTTTTGAAGCACAGCAACTCAATGAGTATAGTGTTGACTGTAATTCTTACCAGAAATATATAATATATATATACAGGCATACCTGTATACATCTGTATAAGTAGATATATAGATATATAGATTGGAAATATTGCAGACTTGATTCCATACCACCACAATAAAGTAACTATTGCAATAAAGCAAATCACACACTTTTTTAAAGCTTCCAAGTGAAAATAACACTTTCGTTTATATGATACTGTAGTCTATTAAGGTGCAATAGCGTTATGTCTAAATAAAATGTAGAGATAGTATTTAAAAATGCCTTATTGCGGTTGGGCGCGGTGGCTCACGCCTGTAATCCCAGCGCTTGGGGAGGCCAAGGAGGGCAGATCATGAGGTCAGGAGATGAGACCATCCTGGCTAACATGATGAAACCCCGTGTCTACTAAAAATACAAAAAATTAGCCGGGCGTTGTGGCACGCGCCTGTAGTCCCGGCTACTCGGGAGGCTGAGGCAGAAGAATCACTTGAACCTAGGAGGTGGAACTTGTAGTGAGCTAAGATTGTACCACTGCACTCCAGCCTGGGCGACAGAGCAAGATTCCCTATCAAAAACAAACAAACAAAAAAACAACAACAACAAAAACCATATTGCTACAAAATAAAAATAAAAAGACTAATGATCATGTGAACTTTCAGTAAGTCAGAATCTTTTTGCTGATGGAGGGTCGTGCCTCGATGTTGATGGCTGCTGACTGATCAGAGTGGTGGTTGCTGAAGGTTGGGGAGGCTGTGGCCATTTTAAAAAATGAGATAGCCATGATGTTTGCCACATTGGTTGACCCTTCCCTTCTCTTCCTTTCCTTCCCCTCCCCTCCCCTCCCCTCCCCTCCCCTCCCCTCCCCTCCCCTCCCCTTTCCTCCCCTTCCCCTCACCTTCCCCTTCACCTTCCCCTCACCTTCCCCTCACCTTCCCTGATGGAGTTTCACTCTTGTTGCCCAGCCTGGAGTGCAATGGTGCGATCTCAGCGAACCACAACCTCCACTTCCTGGGTTCAAGCAATTCTCCTGCCTCAGCCTCCTGAGTAGCTGGGATTACAGGCGCCTGCTACCTCGCCCAGCTAATTTTGATTTTTTATAGTAGTAGTAACAGGTTTTCACCATGTTGGCCAGGCTGGTCTCAAACTCCTGACCTCAGGTGATCTGCCCTCCTCGACCTCTCAAAGTACTGGGATTACAGGCATAAGCCACTGTACCTGGTCGACTCTTGTTTCACAAAAGATTTCTCTGTAGCATGTAATGCTGTTTGATAGAACTTTACCCACAGTAAACCTTTCAAAATTACAATCCATTCTCTTAAACTCTGCAGCTGCTTTATCAACTACATTTATGGAATATTGTAAATTCTTTGTTATCATTTAAACACTATTCCCAACATCTTTACCAAAACTAGATTCCACATCAAGAAACCACTTTCTTTCCTTTTTTTGCCATTGAATGTAATGGCAAAAGTCACAATTTTGCACCAATCTACTCAGTCACATCTTTAGGTTCACTTCTAATTTTAGTACTCTTGCTGTTTCCATCACATCTGTAGTTACTTCCCCCACTGAAGTCTTAAACCTCCCAAAGTCATCCATGTGAATTGGAATAAACTTCCTCCAAACTTCTTTTCATGTTGATATTTTGACGTCTTTCCATGAACCATTCTTAATGGTATCTAGAATGGTGAAAGCTTTATAGGAGGTTTTCAGTGTATTTTGCCAAGGTCTATCAAAGAAATCACCATTTATGGTAGTTATAGCCTTACAAAGTGTATTTATTAAATAGTAAGACTTGAAAGTTGAAATTACTCTTTGATTCATGGGCTGCAGAATGGGTGTTGTGTTAGAAAGTACGCAAACAAGGAGATTGACAAATCTCCTTGTACATCTCCATAAGAGTTCTAGGGTGACCAAGACCAGTATCAATGAGCACTAATATTTTGTTGTATGAGTACTACATCTCAACAGTAGGTTTAAAATATTTAATAAACCATTACTGAAAATAGGCGTGCTGTCATCCAGGCTTTCTTGTTCCATTTATAGGCAAAATAGATCTAGCATAATTCTTCAGAGCTAGGATTTTCAAAATGGTAAATGAGCTTTGACACCAACTAAAAGTTATGTTTCTCCCTAAAAAAGGAAGTCAGCCTGCCCTTTGAAGCCAGGCACTGACTTTTCTCTAGCTATGGAAGTCCTAGATGGCGTCTTTTTTCCAATATCAGCCTGTTTTATCTACATTTAGAATCTGTTATTTAATGTAGCCACCTTCATCTATGATCTTAGCAAGCTCTTCTAAATGAGGGTTCCCCAACCATGGGGCCAGTTAGGAACTGGGCCACACAGCAGAAGGTGACTGACAAGCAAGCATTACCATCTGTGAACTGTGCATGCAAGGGATCTAGGTTAAGCACTCCTTATGAGAATCCGACTAATTCATGATGATCAGAGGTACAACAGTTTCATTTCAAAACCACCCCCCCACCCCAATCTTTGGAAACATTGTCTTCCAGGAAACCAGTCCCTGGTGCCAAAATTATTGGGGGTGGCTGTTCTATACAGATAACTTGCTGCAGCTTCTATGGGAGCATGTGCTGCTTCACCTTGCACCTTCATTTTATGGAGATGGCTTCTTTAGCTAAACTTCATGAACCAACCTCTGTTTAGCTTCCAACTTTTCTTCTGTAGCTTTCTTACCTTACTCGGCCTTCAGATAATTGAAGAGAGTTAGGGTCTTGCTCTGGATTAGGCTTTGGCTTAAGGGACAGCTGTGACTGCTTTGATCTTCAGTGATATTCCAGATCACTGAAACTTTCTCCACATCAGCAGTAAGGCCCTTTCACTCTCTTATTATTCATATGTTTACTGGAGTCATCCTTTAAAATTCTTTTTTAAACTTTTCCTTTGCATTCACAACATGCTTAATAGACACCTGAGGCCTAGTTTTGGCTTCTCTCTGAATTCAACATGCCTTCCCTCCTAAGCTTAATCATTTCTAGCTTTTGACTGAAAGTAAAAAAAGAAAGAAAAGAAAAGGATAAAGTACATGACTCTTCAATTGAACACTTAGAGGCCATTGTCGGGTTATTAATTGGCCTAGTTTCCATATTGTTGTGTCCTAAGTAATAGGGAAGCCTGAAGAGAGGGAGAGAGACATGGGAGCAGCTGGTTGGTGGAGCTGTTAGGACACACAACGTTTATTGTCTAAGCTTGCTGTCTTATATGAGTGTTGTTCAGTGTGCCCTAAAACAATAACAATAGTGACATCAAGATCACTGAACACAGATCACCATAACAGATATACAGCAGTAAATATTTGGAAATATCTCAAGAGTTATCAAAATGTGACACAGTCATGAAGTGAGCATACACTGTTGGAAAAATGGTGCCAATAGATTTGCTTGATGCAGGGTTGCCACAACATTTAGTTTGTAAAAAAACAATACCCGTGGCATGCAGTAAAGCAAAGTACAATCAAATTATGCCTGTATATAAAAATTCAGTGACCCATATCCTGAAAACTGTGCACTTTACTATATTAAGCTATACATCCCATGAGAAATTCAATAAAAATGAATCTGTATTTCTTAGTACCTTCATTGTAACATGTTCTTAACTTGCTTTATTCAATTAAAAAAAAAAAAAACTTCGTTTGTTGATTTAGTCATATTCTTCCAAATCATGGATCTAATAATACATAGCTTAGTTTTACTTTTACTGTGTTTTCTCCTTGTCTGGAAATAAAAATAGTTGGAATGAGAGTTAGTTTAGAATGATGACAAGAGAGCAAAATACATTACAAAAAAACTTCAAATAATTTCCAAATCATTGGATTCTGAATTATCACCTGGCCTTATTCTCTTCTGCCTAAAGGAACTAGTCTTCATTATTTCTTCCCATTAGGGTGGAGATAATTGGTGTCAGCAAAGTGAACTATCAACCATATCCCCTCCTTATTCTTCTAAGGTCTGATTAATTAGTACTGAGAAGAAATAAAATTTTACTTAAAGTCTTAAAAGATATTTTTATTTTATATTTTATATTGTATCCAAAAATTATAGTACTTTTCTGAACCTTTTCATATGTTTTTTTATATGTAACTTTGCAGACTTTTGCTATTTTATTATGCAGAGACTCCAGAGGAAACCAGTAACACAAGCAGATAATCAATGAGAATTGAATGAAGGGACTGTTTACACATTAGTGAGCAAGGAGAACCTTAGGGCCAGCACAGTCAGAGATTTGACTGTCCCTAAACTTGAGGAGCAGAAGTCATGGGATGGAACAGTTACTGGAACCTGAATCAGAAAGGAGCGATGGCATTGGTCAGATTTATAGAAGCAGAGCTAGGTGGTTGTGCTCATTGTTCTGTATCCAGTAATCACTGATACTCTCTTTTCCCTCTATCAATATATTTCAAAGAGGACACAGACATTTTAAAGTAAATGTAATATCTCAACATCTCTGGGCTGGGGCCCAAAACCTTGACTTTAATAATCCACGTAGATGTGTTTTGCAGAATAAGACCACGTTTGGAAAACTGCAGTCATCCTGGGAAACTTTTTATTCTAAGATCTTTTGGGTTCCCATCATCACACATACCAATGCCATGAATCATTATTGCTATAAAAGTGTCACTTTCCAAGGTTCCTTAGTTTACCACCCTCATGTACTTACTGGGATTTTATAATCATTATATTATATTTTGAGGCAAATGGTATTTGTTCCTCAACAAACACATTTATTACATAGAATTTTATGGAAATACTGATTCTCTGTTTTAACAGTTTAAAATCTTTTGTGAGATGGGGAAGAACTGTTGTTTCATTTTATTGTAATGAAAATAGAGACAGAAAGCCACCCAAAATTTCTTTTAACTTGTAAATACTGGTTACTATTCCAATTTTAATATATTGGAACCCCCTACCAACATTTTTGAAGCAAAATTAAGCTATTGAAATTAACATCCCTTTTTCTTCCAAACAATGAAGTTAAGAGTAACAATATGTAAGAAACAAATTAGACAAATGAGTTCAAGGATTTGAGTGTAGGGAATGACTTCTGTTTAAGTTACATTTTATTGGGCTTTGGAATATTTCTACTACAAATACTACATCGTAGCACCTTGTCATTTTAATATATGTCTAACTCTGTTGTCAGAAAATTGGGCATTATAAAATGTATTTTAATTTACCTTTTATATAGTCCATTTCACAAAATAGCCATAATGTTCTTTCAAGTAAGGATTATGGGAAATTAAATGCTCTTATGTTTAAAATAGGTATTTATATCCTCTGTATCATTTTTTAACTTATCAGAATCATTTTCCACTTTAAGATCCACCTAAGTATACTTAATAATATAGCTTTTTCCATGCTTTTTTTAAAATCTTAGTCAAAATATAGTAACTTGTATTTTTTAGTATGTTATTACAGTTTTAAGCCAGTATTGGGAACGCTTTGATATTGTAATGTTTCCAATGTATTTGGGGTAAAGTGTTGAGAGAAATTGGAAGATGGAATTTTGGTATTTTAGAACTAGAATGTGTAGACAAGCATATAGAAATGCAGAATGTGGCCGGACACAGTGGCTCACACCTGTAATCTCAGCTCTTTGGGAGACAGAGGTGAGTGGATCACTTCAGGTCAGGAGTTCCAGACCAGCCTGGCCAACATGGTGAAACCTCATTTCTACTAAAAATACAAAAATTAGCCTGGCATGGTGGTGCATTCCTGTAATCCCAGCTACTCGGGAGGCTGGGGCAAGATAATTTCTTGAGTCCTGGGGGCAGAGGTGGCAGTTAGCTGAGATCATGCCATTGTACTCCAGTCTGGGCGACAGAGCGAAACTCTGTCTCAAAAAAAAAAAAAAAAAAAAAAAAAAAAAAAAAAAAAGAAGAAAAGAAAAAAATGCAGAATGTGGTATAGAAATATATAAAATATATCATACTTAAAAATCTATAGTAATGCAGTTCTTTTTTTTTCTAAACTTAAATATTTTCCCCTTTATGCTTATATAATTTTTAATAGACTTCAAAATGGAAACAACATTCGAGTCATCTCAAATGTGCGTGTAGAGAATTTCATCCAGTTATCTTTCCTGATTTATATTTCTGTCATTCTTGATTTTATAAATCAACCTGAAAATAAAATTTATAAAATTTCTTAACTATTACGCTGAATATTAGAACTGTAGTGATTTCTAAATTAAAAGTCCTGCAGACATAAATATTCTTGTGCACTCTATGTATACATTTCATTTGTGCATTTTGCATCTGTTTTTCCAATTTTCCACTTTGTTGGGAAATGATTTACATACTAAAAATAATGTTTGAACAAAAATGTTTTCTCATGTAATAACTTGGTATTGCTTTCAGTTTGTCACACATTTTGCATTCACTCATTTAATCTTTATCACAGTACTGTGAGATGAGCAGGAAATGATTATATTCCCATCTTAAGTTAGAAAATACTGATAGTCACATTTAGGTACTGAAGTTACAAATTGAGTGGAATTACATCTAAAACTCAGGATTTATAGCCGGGCCCTGTTGGACTCTAACAGACTCACAAGAAGAGAGAAAATGGTGCTTAACGTATTTTTCAATTCAGTTTAATGGAACTTAAATTATAGTTATTTAATGCTTACTACATTAAAATACTCTGTTAAGTAAAGCAGTTATATAGGATAGATTAAAATATATGAGAAGATAAGAAAATATATGATATTACAATGTATAAGGACATTGCTAACCTGTGTGAAAATAATTTTTTTAACAGAGAGTTGTGATAATAACCAGAATTTAGGGGTTGAGAAATAAGGGAGAAGTAAGGTCCTTGGAGCCGCAGATGTGGACTATCCTTTTGACAGATTGAGGATTTGCATGGGGAGGAGATAGTGAAGGGAATGAAAGAACACAAGCATACAAAACAGAAACATACAAATGTGTCATCTTAAAACATTTGTAGAAAACTCAAAAAGCATAAAATGTCAAAGCTGGACAAAGCTAGAATGAAGAAGACAGGCCATTTTGCATTTATTATCGGATTGGGAAAGGAGCAGGGAGCACCTGGTTGGAATCCTTGTGCTTGTGAAAATTGCCTTGTTAGAAAAGGGACGTGACAAGAGGTATGTTAGGAAAGAAGGCAAACCAACACTGCAGCTCTTCCAGGGAGCTAACAGAAGTCTCCTGAGCCTGTGCCTTACCAAGCTCCAAAAGGAAGATGGGAGAAAACCACCTAGAGCCACATTCACCAGAACCATCTGGAAGACTAAAGGTTTGTCCTTCCCTCTGTGTTCAATGTCACAGGGATAAACAATTAGTAGAACTGAGACTGGACCCTGGCAGGCTGCCTCTCCAGTCTGTATCCTCAACCCTATAATTTTCATTTCTGTTAGGACCACATATATTCAGATTATAAGTGGAGTATTACTTTTGTAAATTTTTGAAGGGTGGTTTGAGAATTAGTTTCATTGTTTTCTATTTTGCTTTGTGTGTGTTTTATTCATCTGACCCTTTTCTTATAAATGAAAACATAAGCGCAAGTTGATATCTTGCTTTGCAACTGGTACAGTCCTGTTCATAAATTCAAATAGTTACCAAAATATGTGAAACTTGTGCATATCTTATTTTAATTGACTACTTTCTGAATTCAGAAGTGTAGGTTCTTCAGATGTATTTCAGTGATGTTGGAATATCCAGCCAAGTGTCTCACATCTGTCAAAGATTCAGTTAATCACCTAATGTTTAATCTATAATTTAGCAAATAATCAGACCTAATGCTTAATATAGCTGACTAAATCCTTTGATGCTCTGCATTCTAGTCATTTTAATCAGATTTCATTTTGTTTTATTTTCTGGGATGGAGTCTAGCTCTGTTGCCCAGGCTGGAGTGCAGTGGTGCAATCTCGACTCACTGCAAACACCCCTTCCCAGACTCAAGCAATCCTCCCTGCTTAGCCTTCCTAGTAGCTGGGACTACAGGTAGGCACCTCCCCACCTGACTAATTTTTATATTTTTGTAGAGATGGGGTTTCACTATGTTGCCCTGGCTGGTCTCAAACTCCTGGGCTTAAGCGACCCACCCACCTCAGCCCCCCAAAGTGCTTGGATTACAGGTGTAAGCACCATGCCTTGCCAGATATTTTAAATTTAAAATTTTTAAAATAAGATTCAGAGAACTCATTCATTTACTTTTAGTTTTTTTTTATTTCTCCTCTTTTAATTCTTGTTATTCTTTTTTATTCCAGTAAAATAAAAACACAAAAAAGGAATAGAATGATACTGTAAACCATAAGAAAATTATTCATTCCTTACCAGAATGAAAATGAAGGAAATTCATATTTTATCTGATTAATTTTTACAATGTTTACAAATTTACCAAACAACTGTAAAGAGTTCCAAAATTTAACTTAACTCAATGAACTAGTTATGGGAGATTTAGTGTGTGAAAACATGAAAAAAAAAAAAAAAAAAAGATAAAGTAGTATCTGAGGAACAAATGCTAATATCTTAGATTTGGATAGCATACTGCCATTTTCTATACTGCATCTATTACTTTTTGTTTTATAATCTCCTCTTTTCCTATGTTCATTGGAAATGACCAGTACCACTAGCTTACTTTTCTTTCGCATAAAATATTACATTAGGAAAACTGGCTTGCTATTATCCTACCATTTACCCAGAATAACAGATGTCTCAAATAGTTTGTGAATAAAAAAAAAAAAAAAACAAATAAAAAAATCTGAAATCATATCCTGTAAGTTTGATAAGCCTTACTTTTCAGATGATTTAGTGTATGATATATTATACAATTTATGTTTTTATTTGAAATCTACATCTTGCACAGATGAAAATTCAGACATGATGGAGCAGGTCCTAGCCTAAATGAAATACATATGCTTCACAAAATAATACTGTTTTTGTTATTAGTTCTAAGGCTTGTTAGTTAATTTATAGTATATGTTCAGAGAAAAAAAAGTACATAAAATCTAACACAGATTTTAAAGTGGATTTCTTTCCCTCTTCAAAAAAATCAACTTTCCTTTTCTTCTCTTGATATAAACCCCATTGCAGTTTAAGATAAGGATACCAGTTACTGCCCCAGTTTCAACTTATTTCAGAGCCTTGGAGCATAATATGGGGAACAATAAGCCACAGAGCATTATTTGTGCTTTCTAATCTGTTCAAACTATTTTAAATAAGCATAAATCTGATATTCACATGTAAATATGTTGAAGGGTAAAACCTGAATATATATAATTGCTTAAATAGGCTTAATGCTATATACATAAATTTTCATCAAATAATCTTGTTCGCAAATGTTTCTATTTTAATTTCCACAAGTGTTAATTTTCCTTTTATTTGTTAACTCCTTGATCATTTACTGTAATTACATATAATTTACTTAGTAAATATATAGTTGCCTGACTTTTGAAGAAAGACAAAAATCTTTTATCCTGAACAAACTATATTCACGCTAAAGTCACCCAAATTTGAGCTAGAATCATATATCCACATTGTTGTGAACAACTGCAGAACACTAATTAAAATAAATCTGATCTACCCATTTGCAATGACACTTTGGATTAGAAAGCCTGTAGAGAGGGGTATGATTTAAGAGTGAAAAAATATTTCCAAAATTAAGTAACAGTTTAGACCTGTAATTGAAAGAGACATTAATGTGTGTGTCATAACAGATGATAGGATATTCTGCTACCATGAAGCTGAGCCTCTTGTTACCTCGCAGCAGGGTACAACAATAAAAAATAGTTCTTTGATTTTATTTGACATTCTTTTAATAGACTCCACACTTCCAAACATGAACAAGGAACTTAATATAGCTTATTCAGCAGCACATGGAATGTTTGTTTTCTCTAAAGCCTTGTACCTTTCTCTCAATGACCCTTGTGAAATGAATTTTAGTGTTTGTGTGTGCCTCCTACATTTGAATGCTCACAGTGGCATAAACCTTAAATGAGCAAGCTTTTAAATATTTGTTTATAACACATATATCCTCCTTGCCAGTTTATTTTCAGCTTTGTCTTCCACTGAACTTTACTTTTCCTGTTTCTGATCCTGGCTGCCTATATCTTAGCTAAGAGTAAATGCCTTATTGTCTTAATGACCATGGAAGGCTTTTTGGAGTAGGTGGAGTTTGCAAAACTCCTTACGTAACAGAGAAAATGAAGTAGAAGCTGCTCCTGATGATACCTTCACACAAGCAAAAGTCCAATGTTATTCACACTAAACACTTAACACTTTCATCCAAGCTTAGGGTTTGAGTAGAAAATTGGGTAGGGTTATAACAAAAATTGGTTTTGATTCTTAATTGTAAAAGACTCTGGACAGCAAACTGTGTAGTTTGAATTCTACCCTTTAGGGGCTGAGGAAAATTAAGAAGAGGTGACTAGCATGACAAAAGCAACAGGGTCCAAATACTAACTGGGAGGCTTTTGTAGTAATATCAGCCTATATTGTGGTAGTGGCCACGAGATAAAGGGATATATGTGAGCTTTTTTGAGAGAAAAATCAATAAAATAGCCACAGATAAGGATAGTCTTACAATTTGGAAAGGCAAAAAAAAAAAAAAAAAAAAAAAAAAAAAAAAAAAAAAAAAAAAAAAAAAAAAAACTAAGTAAAATAATATGAATTATGAGTGTAAGTATCTGGGAAAACAGCACAATCTTAATTAATACACAGAAGTCAGAGACAGGTTGGGTTGAAGGATGATGAGGTCAGGTTTTACCATTTGAAACAAAATAGTCAATAGAGTGTACCAGGAAGAAGTTAAAATATAAACTGAGATAGCATGAGAGAAATCTAAGGTGAAAAAATATTGGCAAAATTAAAATAGAGGTAGGTAGTTGAGTCTTTTTGTTTGCCATTTTAATTTGTGATAAGGAGTTGTACAACATTAATTAAATACATCAACTCATCAAATGCATAGTAAAAAACCTCAGCTGCCTGAAGTTGGAGCTAATGTGCATGACAGAGATAACAACTGTGTGACTTTGCTTAGTTTGGTTGTCTTTCTGTCTAAATGCTGCCTAAGATCCTTGGTTTGGCATATGTGACAAGCAGAGTAAAGGGGGTCATAATAAATGAAATTAATGTTCTGATTTCAGCAATGGTTTAGGTTCTGTTCATAGTCACAAATTATTTACATTTTCACAGAAGTGGTAAAGAAGTAAAGCCCACCAAAGCAGCTCTCTTGATCTGAATAGAAAAATTATTTATTGTAAAAGTGTTTATAACCTCTCTTCATTTCTGTCTGCCCTACCTAAAATGAGGGTAATGATGTTATCTGTTTCAGTCACTGACATGTCACTATTAATAACCCACTAGAAAATAAGAAAATAAATTAATAAATTTAATAACCTACTGAATTATAATATTGCTGGAAGGTCGTATTATGACTTAACTGCATATAATATGTGTTCTTTATGTATTTCTAATCTAATGTTCATACTTTTAGAAATGTCTATCTTATTTTAGTATTTCTGATATAGAAACTGATCTTTCCTTTAAGAACAAGGAGAATGGAAAAAGTAGAAATACAGAGAAGCTTATTTGAAATAATTCATAAATATATTTGAAAAATAAGACAATTGCCTATTTTTAAATGTCTCTGAAAAAGTGGCAAGTGAAAATGTAGAAATTGCTAAAATATGATTAAAAAGAGAAGTGTTTCTTATATTCATCATAAGCTATGTGTATCTATTAAAAGACAAAAATGGAATATTGTCCCAATGCAAAATTGCATTAATAAAAACTACATGTAGAATATAGTAAAACTTAATATCATAAAATTGCTTATTCAGTACTGACAACACATGTAATTTGTGGTTCATTTGGACCCTGATGTTTTTTCCTTCTCAACCAGTTGTTTTCTTATTTTGCCCAACTGAAATTCACTACTCTTTTTCTTTTCTATTACTGTTTTATTATAGCCTCAAAGCACTTTATAAATAAGAAAAAAAAAATTAGAGACTGTAATTTCATGATTATTAGACATTCCAAAATGTTCTATCTAAAAAATAGTTATCATCAACATTAATACTGCCAAACTGTTGAAACCAATTTCTGTGTATTCTTTGCTCTAAGTTATTTAGTTTGAAGGATGCTGGGTGAGTTGCTGGATCGGACTAGCCAGTTGGATTCATTTCTCACTGGGAAAAGAAATAAACTGATAATGTTATAATGATATTAATTTTAAATATCCCAGTATGTTTCCCTAGTGGGTGCAAAAGGGCAGTTAAAAGCTCAGTTTCGGGGACAAATAGGCCTATATTAGTCTTGCATCTGCCATTTAAATAGTTGAGTGATGTTTGGCATGCCTCTTGTAACCTCTCTAAATCTCAGCTGCTCAGATGTGACTAAATGAGGTACATTCAAAAAATAGGACAGAGTAATGATCATTAAATGGCTGATACTTCTCAAAGGGAGGCTTTATCACTGGCAACAATTTTTTACTATAGAGTTAGATGCTTTCATTAGTAAACTTCTCTTATATTTGAAAATAATTTTTGTTCCTGTTGTATAGCTGAATAACACAAGCACAAAACGAAGCACAATTTTTATATATTTTATCTATAGAAGCACAAACGGTTAAGAAACCTCTACTCATCTTTATATGTTTTTATAAGACAATTACTTCTGTCTTCAGTGTTCTCTTTCTTCCATAAGTCCTGGAAAACCCTCATTATTATATTGCCATGTTATCTTCTCAGATTTATACAATTCTGATGGTTTTGGATTAAGAAAAGCCTTTTTATATCTGATTTACAAACTTCTATGTTACATCAATACACACATGATTTTGTTAAGTATATTTGTAAATATAATCAAGCACAATGTAAATGAATCTATTAAATTACAGATGTCTTTAATGTGTACATTAAAGATGTTTATACATTTAAGATGATCAAAGCAAAATTATTTAACTTTTCAACAGTGTTTCTGTTGGTAATAAGCCAGGACCTGAAGTTTTTGGTGACTATCAGGTCTTTTAGTGTAAAAAATAATACATGGAAAAAAATACTTGAAGTATCCAGAAATCCAACCTGAGCTGGGTTAGGAGTTTTCCTCTCAACAGACAAGTCTTGGAAAAGTGATTTGTCTCAGGGAATATTCTGGTCTGTTATTTTCCCACTATTTTTAAACACTCTTCTTTGATAATAATATATCAAAGCAACCCAATGTACGCATTCATAGGTCTCTCCTTGGCATTTGGCCAGGTCATAGGTGGAGAAACATTGGTATCATTGATTGCTCACAATTCTCATCTTTAACCATGTTGAACCTTCTAGAATATATGAGAGACCTAAAATATTTCATATATTATAAGGCTATCCTATGGGTACAATGGACACAACAGATTTGTCTTTAGAACATTGCCTAAATCATAGGGGGAAATGTGCATAGTAGGCATTTTAAAACCTAATTCTCCTTTCCCTTACTTTTTCCATTAATTTATTTCCACTTGTTCAGCTCTTCATTAATTTACTCAAAAAGAATAAGCACTTACTAGGTACAAATATGGAACTCTAGACCAGGGAGAAGACAGGGGTTTAAGGGATATTTTTTGGTTGCGGATGAGGCACAATTTGAATTTCATGGTATAGTTAACAAAAACATACATTTCAGATAGAAGGATTGAACAAAATAAAATCAATAGTGAACAACCTCACTGTGTATAAATTTACCAGATTTAACCTTGGGGAAGTGAATTAATCTTCCTTATCTTAGACTTTCTCATCTGTGAAATGAAGATAATCTGAGAGGGTTGTTGTGAGGATTAAATGAGATAATTCATAGTACTTTTTAGCTTTGTGTCTAATGTATAATGAAAACCTAATGTTTTTTAACCCTTAAATTGTTCATAGGATTCTACTAAGCCTTTAATATGACTATCCAAGCACTTTCACTCCAAAGTTTTCAATTTTAATCACTGAAAGTATGTTAACTTTTATTGTGTATACAAGTGATATGTTTAAGCAAAATGATGCTAATGTAATAAAAATTTTAAAATGAGACAAAGTACTCATAAATAATGTTAAGCTCTCCAATATTGTGTTTGTATTGGCAATGGTTAGAAATGAATTACAGACCACAGGAAAATCTAGGTAACTCAAAGAAGTTGAATAATTCAAATATTTAGCCATGATGAAAAGGAAGAACTTTTGGTTTAAAGGTGTTCTATCTACAATGTGTGATGTTAACATTTCCATTGACAAACAAGTTTGTCAATACATATATTAGGAAATATAAAGAATTTTAAAAAGCCCTCTTTAATAAAGCTAGGACATATTTTCTTGCCTCAATTATACAGCACTATCAAATCAAAAATTAAACTTGTGGCATATGATTTCTGGCTCCATGTTTCCTCCTAGGTGACACTGCATTATCGTTAATCTATATGGAAACCCTACATTAAAAATTTTGGTTAAGGTGACCTCGGAGCATAATCTAACCTCTGAGCAACCTATGCTAAGACTAAACCAGCTTAAGCAGGTTATTATACATATATTGACCCAATAATTTGATCAACAGAACAAGTTACCCTAGGGATAACAGCACAATCCTATTCTAGAGTCCATATCAACAATAGGGTTTACAACCTCGATGTTGCATCAGGACATCCTAATGGTGTAGCTGCTATTAAGGGTTCATTTGTTCAATGATTAAAGTCCTACATGATCTGAGTTCAGACCGGCGCAATCCAGGTTGGTTTCTATCTATTTTATTTTTCTCCCACTACAAAAGGACAAGAGAAACAGGGCCCACTTCATAAAGCGCCTTCGCCCTATAGATGATATTATCTTAATCTAACAAATCACCTCATATCTTACCCAAAAGTAGGGTTTGTTAAGGTGGCAGAACCTGGTAATTGCATAAAACTTAAAACTTTATAATCAGAGGTTCAATTCATCTTCCTAACAACATGCCTATAATCAACCTCCTACTACTTATATCCACTCTGGCTGCCATGGCATTCGTTCGCTCATCGAACGAAAAATTCTAGGCTACGTACTACTATGCAAAGGACCCAATATTGTAGGCCCCTGTGGACTCTTTCAACCCATTTGCTGTTGCAATAAAACTTTTCACTAAAGAGGCCCTAAAACCCTCAACATCTACTGTTACCCTTTACGTTATTGCTCCAACCCTAGCTTTTTCTATTGCCCTTTTCTTATGAACCCCATGCCCTATACCAAATCCCTCAGTTAATTTTAATGTAGGTCTCCTATTTATTCATAGTATACTATTATATAATATAGTATTATTATATTATATATTAACATTATCATATAATATTATACAGTAATATTCATATTATACTATGAATGGATTTTTTTTAATGTATCACCATAATACCTCTTCGGGTATTATAGATAGGTCACTAGCTTGTAATTCCCAAGTACTTTTGTATGTGCCTTTTACAAATTGATACGAAGGAGTCTTTTCTAGCCATCTAAAATTCGACTACTCTCCCATAAGTGCTTATCTATAAAATAGTAATGGCTGTGAAAGTTCATCTTCCAGTTCTTTAGCACTCTCAAGTGGATGGTTTTTCAACTGACCTACAACCATTAAGCTTGCTTAAGTAGTCCCCAACTATTTGGTCTCTGTTTGAATTGCCATTGCTGTGCATTCACCAGTTTGAAAAAATTACCACATGTGAATAGAATTAAGCTTAGCAAGGAAGACTGCCTTGTAGTACAATCAAGGTGGAAATAACTATTTTATATATGAAAGTTCAATGATAAATGATACATAGAAGAAAAACATGGTAATAAATAAATGTAATCTGAATACAAGAAATACATATATCTATTTTGTGCCTAACAGTGTCTGTGACAGTGACATAGAGTCTGCCACTGAAAAGCAAGGCCCAGATTTAGGGCCACTATTTAGGGCAAGGTCTTGGAAATTGGAAAGAGTTAAAGGGAAAGAACATAAAATAGTTATTATTTAAAAATACTGACTTTAAAGAAACCTTAAGATATGTGAACTATTAGGACTTTAGAGAAGATTCAGTTTATGATGAAGGAACAGCCTTTAAAGAACTCTTTTAATGTCCTTGTGACCTCCTAGAAGACAATGGGCTTTGGAGACAGTGAACCTCTTTAAAATAGCAGTTCTGCACTTATTAGCTGTGTGATCCTGTGTGTATTTCCAAGTCTTTAAGATTCTTCATTAATAAAATGAGAAAAAAAAATTGTATATATGTGTATATATATGTGTGTGTATATATACATATATGTGTGTATATATGTGTGTGTATATGTGTGTATATATGCATATATGTATACGTGTGTGTATATATACATATATAGAGAGACTCCTGTAAAAAAAATGTAAATTACTTTATATACTGCCTAGCACATGATGCATTCCATTAATTGATAGCTAATGGTATTAAATAACAATAATTAATTGAGAGCTATTTCTACAGAATATATTAACTGGTTGCATTCTTCTAATTACTTAAACAATTAATTTACTCAAACTGGGCTTCTAGCACTTTTACTTTTTTATGACTCTATTGGTGTAGAAATGGAAACAAAAATAAAAGACAATGATACTCTGACCATTCACCATTCAATGACTGAAAATTGAGAGCCTGACTCTCATTAAATATTTTGTAGATGTTTGCAGAATTAAAAAGGAGAGAATTGGCTGGGTGCAGTGGCTCATGGCTGTAATCTCAGCACTTTGGGAGGCTGAGGCAGGAGGATCATGAGGTCAGGAGATAGAGACCATCCTGGCTAACATAGTAAAACCCTATCCCTACTGGAAAAAAAAAAAAAATACAAAAAATTAGCCGAGCGTGGTGGCGGGCACTTGTAGTCCCAGCTACTCGGGAGGCTGAGGCAGGAGAATGGTGTGAACCCAGGAGGCAGAGCTTGCAGTGAGCTGAGATCACGCCACTGCACTCCAGCCTGGGCGACAGAGCTAGACTCTATCTCAAAATAATAATAATAGAATTATATGATTTGCCTGATCTAAGATAGATGAATTTAAGGAATAATTTGGTATTGAGAGTTTTAATTCATTACTACCTAGTTGTTGTGGGTTGTTTTGAGTTATTACCCCACATTAATCATTTGTCATTTTGTTTTGTTAAAATGAGAACACTTTTTCTGTATATGTTTCATTAAAAAAAGGCAAGGGAACCACATATCTCCATTGAGTTCATTCTCAGACTATCCATTATTTTACATAACAGATAGATGAAGGAAATATTTTTAAAATATTTGTCTTTACAATTATAGTAATGAGAATAGATAACAGTGATTGTATGGATGATGGAGACCTTTCTTTACGTGTAGAATTGCTTGGGCACAGCACAGTCCACATTAGAAGGTTTCTTTTCTCCCCAATCAATCTCTTCCTCCCTCCCTCATTCCCTTGTGCCCTCCCCTTGCCTCTTTTCTCCCTGCCTTTCTCCCTACCTCTTCAACTGAATTGGTAATGTGATAAGAGCAGAAATGATAACTGGCTTTTAGGTTCACTTTTATATAAATTCTAAGTGTCACCTATTTCTATATCTTAATTATTGTATAAAATGCTATCCAGTTTTTGTGAACATTTCAAGATAATAAGTGCAAAGTACCTTGGACATAGCAGATAGTCATTTAATATTTCCTCTTTTTTCTTTACTTTGGATGAATGTTACCAGATAGTAATAACATTTTACGTTCTTCAGGAAAACAGCAAGGCCTATGCAGTTATGTGAAAGATAAGAGAATATACCTGTAATAAGAGTATTTTCTAATAACATTAACCTTTTATATTTAATATTATTCTGAATGTATTCTAAACTGAAAGAAAAAAAAATCCATCAAGTAATCTTGAAAAGAAGCAACTAATATAATCTATTTCTGACACTTATCCTATTCAATTTTATCAACACTTGCATACCACCAGACTAAAAGAAAATTCATGTAATTATTCTTTTGACATTTATTGAGAACATACTACACGCCAGGCATTGTTGAAAGTGCTTAAGAAATATGAGTTGACAAAGGAAACCTGCACTCAAGAATCATAGTCAGGCAGAAAAAGTTATCTTTTGACATTCTGGGGCATGCTCCCTTCCATAATTAGTGTTTGTTGGCTTCCTTTTGAAGTTTCACGTATCAGAATTATACTCTGTAGAAGCTTGTTTAATTTAATGTTAGAAATAAAAAGAAAACCAGACTGGACTAGGAAAGGTCAATGCCACTTTTATTGTCCTACCTACACTCCGGTTGCTCAGGGGAATTTAATTTGCCTATTTCATAATGCCTCTTTCTTGCAACTGCCTTCAGCTATTACATTTTCAATCAGCTTACTTCTACCCTGCAGAAGCAGTCTGGAAGAGGTTGCCTCAAAGTTGGTTTTTCTATTGTATGTATTAGAATGCTGTCAGTAACTTATTATAGTATCTTATTGGATGGTTTTGTCCAGCTGTATCACCTTCCCAGCAGAGGTACAGATAATAAAAATCTATATGGCTAGGACCTTGGATTTGGGTAGTTCAATTAGTTGTTCGGGAAGTCTATCAAAAATGTGACTCCAGGTCCCTGAACTCCAGTATTCTCATTATTAGAGTGAAACGTTAGTGACAAATGAGGTATGATGGTCTAGACACCTCATCAGCCTGCTGGCTTGCAGCCTGAAGTAAAGGCACAGTTCTAAAAACATCAAGGCCTTGATGGGTTCTGAACATGTGATTCCAGATGAAAACCTAAGAAAAATGGGGGAGCATCTTACATTTTAAGACAATAATAAACTCTCATCAGCCTCTGAAATTCTACAGTCAGAGTCAAAGCTACGTATGCGCTTCAAATGTGGAAAGATGTTATAGTTCAAAATGAGATTTCTTATTGGCTGTAGTTGTATCAGGGTTATTCTAAGAAAAGACTGTCAACAGTTTAATGATAGTAGAAAAGCTCACCTATTTTTTAAATTTTTTATTTAAACAGTGATTAATAAATACTGATGTTTGTTATTTTAATAAATGTCATGTGTATGGAGACGTATCAAGTAAAGTTTGTACTAATCCATATGAAATCCATGTGGATATCCATATCCAAATATATGAGTCACACATATATTAGTCACACATATATTATCCACATATGTATGGGTAACCACTCAAATAGTGGTTATCCATGGGAATGATGCTGTCCTCTAGGGGTATTTTGGTTATATGTAGGGTAAATTTTGATTATCACAATGTGGAGGGTGCTATTAGTGTTTAGTGGGCAGAGATAGTAGAATACATGCAAAATAAAGAATTGTTCTGCCTCCAAGAAAAATTCCTGTTTCAGAGCTCAATAGGGAAACCTATCTGATTATCAGAACCTAGACCCAAATTCTATCTTACATGTAAACCTGGCATACATTTGGTGTGTTTTAAATACAGTTTAAATTCTCTATAATTACAACCACTGTCTAAAGTGAAATAAAATGATGCTTTATTTTGTCTGAAAGTTTGCCAACAGCATTTTACCATTTAAAGAATCATATTACTAATTCCAGTCATCATTTTTAGTCACCAGTTCAACATACTATATCATTTTTATAGCCATCACATTCATGGTGATTATACATTTACAAACATATGACCGCTTAATTTTACACAGAATTGAAAATCTAAATACTTATGCTAAAATTACTTTCCTCTTAATTATTCTGTATATGTTAGATAGGGAGTTATATTGTTTTTTAAAAAAATCAGCTAAGTTACATGTCTATAAATTGAATCTCAAATAGTAAAAGGGAAATAAAAAGTACATTATAAAAAGAATCTGAGTCTTCTGAAATTTGAAATTATTGATTTACATATATGGGAAGTCTGGCTGGTTAACTATATAGTCAAGCACAAATGCTGTATCCAAACTGTGGGCACATTTCTTTGGTAGAAATATATAGATTCTGAAAACACTTTTGGCAAATTCAAACCTATAAATGGATAGCAAAATTTTGACATAAAGATCTGAAAATAAATTCTAAAGTTGGCATAATAGATTCTCTTCAAGCAGTTCAAATACAAACATATCAAATGCCTCATTATGCAAGACACCTTGATAAATGCTTGGATGACAAAGACATATATGAAACAATTCACTCCTCTAGAGAGTTGATATTGTAGTGGGAGAGACAGAAAAATATCTAAAGAATGCTAATGCAATGTTAATGTGGAAAGATTTATTTTATACAGTTCTATATAAGAATGAAAGAGGCATTTGAGAGGAAGCCTGGTATGAGATGTAGTTTTTAAGCTATGCTATGGCGTATGTTGTAGAGTGCCTAAAATATTGTGCTAAAATAACATTGCAAGGAGAGAGACAAAAATAAAATGCTACTTAAAACAAGCAAATAACAGCAAGAAAACTTTTCTCAGATGGTTCTGTGCTTGAAGGAAGTTTTACTGTGTTGTAATAGAAAACATTTGATGGTCCCTGATGGGTTTCTTGGAAGAATAGAGTGAATTCTGTGAGAGAGAGAAAAATCAGAATTATTCTGCATCATTAAAAACAAACAAGCAAATGTAATTTGGAGTTCCAAGGGAATTCCTAGAGAGAAGGAATGAGGGAATGAGAACCAGTGGGGGAAGGTAGGTCGATGTGATCTTGGTTTTGGCAATGGTGAGAGACAGAGAAGGCTATGGAAATAAAACAGAGGACATTTAAGAGATTATGGAATTGGAAAGAAATGTGCCCATGAAAATGTAATATTCTAGGAGTCCACATAATCCAGGGAAGCACTGGACTTCCCACAGTTTAAGCAAAGGGGATGAAGGCACTTTTACTTACATTTTAAAGGAAAGAGTAATTGCAAAGGTGGAGAATTAAAAATATCCAGCAAGTCAGAATAGTTATTACCTTTCAAACTCCAAACCAATTCAAGTTTCTCCCATCAATCAGTCACAGACTAATGCTTTCTAAAAATAAAAAAAAAAATCATGTACCTCGGTGTCACAGCAATGCAACTGCGTCAATTTCTGTAGTTATCTCCTGTGGGATGGTAGTGCTGTATTTACAGACCAGTACTGATTCATGAGTTAAGGTTTTGGTAGCACTGCTCTGGAATTGGGCACCATGGGTTTGTATCTTAACTCCCACACATTACTGTGGACCTGTGAAAGATACTTAACCTCTCTGTCACTCATTTATCTCATTTGCAATAAAAATTGTATCTTTTTTTTTTTGGAAATTTGACAGATTATCACCATATTGGTTCTTCATTTTTATTTAGTAATAAAATTTCTGATTTTCAGTTGAATACTTGGAATAAACTTTACTTTTCTCAGACATGTTTGTAGTGAATGTCTTTTAAGAGGACCAGCCTGACTAACATGGTGAAATCCCGTTTCTACTAAACACAAAAAAGTAGCCAGGCTTGGTGGTGCATGCCTGTAATCATAGCTACTTGGTAGGCTGACACAGGAGAATTGCTTGAATCCAGGAGGCGGAGGTTGCAGTGAGCTGAGATCACACCATTGCACTCTAGCCTCGGCAACAAGAGTGAAACTCCATCTCTAAATAAATAAATATAAATAGGGAGGAAATATTTTATGTATCTGAATTGTGCCCTCCAAGATAGAATGTGATATTTGGTGCTTCTTGGGCCCGGAGATAGAACTCACACGCTGAGGGTTGGTGGATCAGCAAAACAGAAGGGGCTTGAGTCCTGTACATCATGGGCCATTATACCAGCCCTGGGGTGTCCACCTTTACGTTCCTTATAAGCTAGAGAAAAACCAACTTATATTTTATTTATATTATTTTGGATTTTCTCTCACATACAGAATAAGCAAGGCCCAACTTATCAATGAATAAATTAGAAAAGATGTGTAAACCAATACTTGACTCATAGAAGGCATTCACTAAAATTTCATAGTAATTATTAAATAAGTACATTGAAAAAGTCATCTATTTGTTAAGTAAATAATAACAACCTTCTGCATGCCACTGTACTTTGTACTGGTGATACGAAGATGATTAAGATAAATCATCTTCATATAAAAAGTTCTTGTCTCGAAGTTATAGTGTAATGATAGATTTTTCCCAGTTTGTTGCAATTTTATTTATTTATTTATTTTTTTGAGACGGAGTCTCGCTCTGTCGCCCAGGCTGGAGTGCAGTGGCCGGATCTCAGCTCACTGCAAGCTCCGCCTCCCGGGTTCACGCCATTCTCCTGCCTCAGCCTCCTGAGTAGCTGGGACTACAGGCGCCCGCCACCGCGCCCGGCTAATTTTTTTGTATTTTTAGTAGAGACAGGGTTTCACCGTGGTCTCAATCTCCTGACCTTGTGATCCGCCCGCCTTGGCCTCCCAAAGTGCTGGGATTACAGGCGTGAGCCACCGCTCCCGGCTGTTGCAATTTTTCAAATGATCTAGATAATCTAGGAAGTGGAGAGTTAAGAGGAAAACTGGGAAAGTTTGTGTCTGGCAAGTAATGTCCTTACAGAAATTTGCCATTGTGAGGTTTCACAAAATAATGCAGAAAAAAAAAAAAAAAAAAAAAAATATATATATATATATATATATATATATATATATATAATTTGATCATTCTCCATATATTGGCTTCTGAATTAGAAAGGAAATGGCAAAATATAGGAGTTAAATTTTATGGAAATTATATTAAGGCTTTTCCTTAATACGTAAGCTTAGCAAGATGCCATTTTGTCTGACTGTAGAGTGATAATCAGGTTAGAGTGAACCTGATCTAATGTTACAAAGATCAAATATATTTCCTTTCTCAGGGGATTCAGAGTTGGATCAAGACTAGAAATGTGCCTGTTAGATTTCTTGACGCCTATTCTCAAACATCTGAGCAAAATTTAAGGTCTCCAAAAAGTACTATTATTTTGAAAGAATTTTCAGTATACGTAACAGGCTGTCTTTTTCCAACTGCAGTTTGGAAAAATACAAAATTTGATTATCTAAAATTTGAAAGTAAATTAATTTCAATTTAAATTGCACTAATATTTTTATATGTTTGACATACGGTTTATACTACTTATTATTAGTTTTAAATGATCATCATTACTTTCATTAAAATTTGCCTTTGATAGGAAAACAAAGTTATTTTCTTGATGCCATACCAATTACCAAGTGTCTATTGTTTTGATAGATTTCCATCCACTTGAATGTGCGACCGATGTGGGCAAAAATTTTTTTGTATGTTATTTAATATTTTATTTGTAATTGCTAAAACAGTTATAAGAAAATAGTAAGTACTAAATAAACAATTTTTAGATAAGTGAAATTAATTAAAATCTTGAATCTTATTTTGACTATTCATAGCTTGTGGGTGCATTCAAAGATAACCAAAGTCTTATAATTCATTTAGCAGCTTGAGTTAAAAGCAGTGGCTCCATCAGGTACATTTTCCAATGTGCTATGTATGTAATTTTTCTTCTGTCGTATAAACTAAAAGCAAACATAAGAAGAACGCTCTCTACTTTTGCCAGGCCCTCTTTTAGCTTTTGTGCTATGTCCTCGTGATGACCACACTTGAAACCTCTGGGCTGCTGTACTTCTGTGCTGTCCTTATTGAGATAATGGCGTTCGTATGTTTGAAGCCAATGTTTTATTATTCTTCATTTTCTTGACACACCCTTGATATCTTTTGTTCTTCTAGAGTCACATTCCAAGGGTACCTCTAGGTTTTCAATATGATATTCATCTGAGAAGACAGAAAGCATACAGACTATATGTAAATAAGGGTAAGATTATTATGGGCATATTTACTCTCACGCCCAAACACAATAATTTGTAAACTTCCATAATAAACTTATATTACTAGTAATAAGAAATTGTGTGTAACTTAAATAACTATAATGAAAAAACTAGCATTTAGATTCAGTGTTTTTTTTAATTATTAATCTAAAGTATTAAGGATAAAGAAGAAACCTTATAGGACTGATTATTATTTATTATTTATAAATCTTATCTATACATTTTAATTTTCCCTGGAGGTTAAAAAATCAGAATACTAGTTAGTGGTAATCCCACTATTAAAGTATTTAACTATTTCTAAGTTAATATAACTTATACTTTGTACTATTTTTAAAAATGCTATTTGGGGTTGATTTCATAGATACAAATTATTCCAAAAGTAAAATTTTAAAATGAAGAATGTATTCAGGCCCTTTAGATACATGCTAATGGCAATTCATTCATTACTGCTTATTAAAGTAAGCCTGCTAAGCAAACCTACATTTTTAGTTGAATGTGTTTTAACTGGTTGCTCTCCACAGAGTTTCATAGGCTGAAATCAACATTTCATCTCACCGCAGTCTGACCTGGGGGCTTGACTAAGAAAATGTTTACTTCTAAGCTCCTTTAGGACATTAGCAGAATCCGTTTCTTTGTGATAGTAGGACTGAAGTCACCAATTTTTTGTTGGTTGTCAGCCAAGAGCTACTATCTTCTTCTTAAGGCCACTCTCAGGCTTTGCCTTGTGGTCCCGTCCATTTCTGCAGTAGAGTAACTCTTTCCTCAAATCCTTCTCACATTTCAAATATCTGTATTCTGCTACCAGCTAGAGAAAACTCTGCTTTTAAAGAGTTCATGTGAGCCTGGTGTGGTGACTCATGCTTGTAATCCAAGTGCTTTGGGAAGTCAAGACAGGAGCCCAGGTGTTTGAGAACAGCCTAAGCAACATAGTAAAACTCTGTCTTTACAAAAAATATAAAAATTAGCCAGGCCTGGTGGCAGACACCTGTAGTCTCAGCTACTCAGGAGGCTTAGGCAGGAGGATCACTTGAACCCAGAAAGTTGAGGCTGCAGTAAACTATGATCCTGCAACTGCACTCCAGTTTGGGTGACAGAGAGAAACCCTGTCCCTGAAAAAATAAAAATGAAATAAAGAGTTCATGTGGTTTTGTTACGTCAGTCCAGATGATCTCTTTATCTTAAGTTCGACTGATTCTAAGTCCATCTGCAAACACTCTTTTGTCTTATAAAGTAACATAGTTATAGAAGTAACATTGAGAGGACAGTGGTCATGGTGGCCATATTAGAATTTAGCCTACAATACTAATCTGATCAATATGAAAAATTCATAAAGCATATAAAAGAATTTCTCTAAACAAATTGTATTTTTAAAAATTCCTTTCTTTTGAATATGTTAAAGATAATGAGTTATTTATATTGCTAATTGGTATATGTATTTTGTATTTAGAATTGGTTAATTTTTGTGTTCATCTTTGAAGGTATTTCTTTCATTTAGCTATGTTCTGCATTATTATTTTTAATATTGAGGTATTCATACTTTAGTAAAACATTTTTTAAAAAATTAGTTTTATTTTTCCAGTAAATGAATTAAACTGGGATGCTGTGTTGGTATTATTATTTCTAAGAGTTTGCACTTTTACCAGTTGATGCCATAGCAACACTCCAAGTGGAAATTTATTATCCTGTATATTAACAAGTATGATTTTGTAATTATAGCCAAATTCCAGTAGATTAGCATTCCCCTACTTCCATATATAGTATATAGAATATTAAATCTTGAAATATACTTATGGCTATATTAGGAAGAATGGGTGTTTATTTACCAATAAATCTTTCAAATAATACATTACAGAACTTGCTAATATTGCCATAGTTTGCAGGATTCTCTTATTTAACATGTTAATATGTTAAAGGAAATATACAAATGTCATAATGGATTGAATTTAGGTAATCATTAATATTTCTGTGTTTGTTATACATTTATTTAGGTAAATGCATAAAAATATATTATTTCATTTCACATGAATGATCATCAATTATTCCCTTTGAATATTAAAAATAAATTTTAATGTTTGAGATCTAACTACTGTATGTAACTCAGGGGTAACTCAGGGATAGAGGAATGTTGAAAGTTCAAACCCAGAGTCAAATTATTGATGATATTTTGGATTTGTATTTGACTTGACTTTTTCTAACAAGATTGGTTAGCATTTTCACATCTTTCTTTTGTGTATTTTTTAACACATACAATGACAAAATAAGAGCTAAAATATTCTAACTTACCAGAATATAGTAAACTTATGTTAGTTATAGGAAAAAATAATAAGAGAATGGCAAATATTTCAGTACTCATATAGACTTGTTCTCTCTCTGAGTGGGCTATATAACCAAGAATAAAATTTTTAAAAAATTAACATAGACATATATATATATATATATATATATATATATATATATATACACAGAGAGAGAGAGAGAGATTACCAAAATTAGATCTTGGATAGTGTATTAGTCTGTTTTCATGCTGCTGATAAAAACACACTTGAGATTGGGCAATTTGCAAAAGAAAGAGTTTTAATGGGCCTACAGTTCCATGTGGCTAAGGAGGCCTCACAATTACAGCAGAAGGTAAAAGGCACATTTCACATGAAGGCAGACAAGTGAAGAGAGTTTGTGTGAAAAACTCCCCTTTTATAAAACCATCAGATCTCGTGAGACTTATTCACTATCACGAAATTAGCACAGGAAAGACCTGCCCCCATGATTCAATTACCTCCCACCAGGTCCCTCCCACAACACATAGGACTTATGGGAGTTAAAATTCAAGTTGAGATTTGGGTGGGGACACAGCCAAACCATATCATTCTACCCCTTGCCCCTCCCAAATCTCATGTCCTCACATTTCAAAACCAACGATGCCTTCCCAACAGTCCCCCAAAGTCTTAAATCATTATAGTATTAACTCAAAAGTCCACAGTCCAACATCTCATCTGAGACAAAGCAAGTCCCTTCCACCTATGAGCCTGTAATATCAAAAGCAAATTAGTTACTTCTTACACACAATGGAGGTACAGGCATTGGGTAAATACAGCCATTCCAAATGGGAGAAATGGGCTAAAACAAAGGGGCCACAGGCCTCATGTAAGTCCAAAATCCAGTGGGGCAGTCAACTTTCAAAGCTCCCAAATTATCTCCTTTGACTCCGTGTCTCACATCCAGGTCACCCTGATGCAAGAAATGGGGTCCCATGATCTTGGGAACCTCCACTTCTGTGGCTTCACAGGGTACAGCCTTCCTCTCAGGTGCTTTCATGGGCTGGCATTTAGTGTCTGTGACTTTTCCAGGCACATTGTACAAGCTGTCAGTGGATCTACCATTCTGGGGTCTGGAGAATGGTGGCCCTCTTCTCACAGCTCTATTAGGCAGTGCCCCAATGGGGACTCTGTGTCGGGGCTTCAACCCCACATTTCCCTTCCCCACTGCCCTAGTAGAAGTTTTCCATGAGAGCCTCATGCCTGCTGTAAACTTTTGTGTGGACATCTGGCATTTCCATACATCCTCTGAAATCTAGGCAAAGGTTCCCAAACCTCTGTTTTTGACTTCTATGTACCTGCAGGCTCAATGCCACATGGAAGCTGCCAAGGCTTGGTGCTTGCACCCTCTAAAGCCACAGCTTGAGGTGGACCTTGGTCTCTTTTAGTCACAGCTGGAGCAGTTAGGACACAGGGCACCAAGTCCCTAGAGTGCACACAGCAGAGGGATCCTGGGCCGGGCCCGAGAAACCATTTTTTTCTCCTAGCTCTCCCTGCCTGTGATGGGAGGAGCTGCTGCAAAGGTCTCTGACATGCCCTGGATACATTTTTCCCATTGTCTTGGCGAGTAACATTTGGCTTCTAGTTACTTATGTGCATATGTGTAGCCAACTTGAATTTCTCCTCAGAAAATGGGATTTTCTTTTCTATCATATTGTCAGGTTGCAAATTTTCCAAACTTTTATGCTTTGTTTCTCTTATGACATTGAAAGCCTTTAACAGCACCCAAGACACCTCTTTAATGCTTTGCTGCTTAGAAATTTCTTCTACCAGATACCCTAAATCATCTCTCTCAAAGTTCCACACATTTCTAAGACAGGGGAAAAATGCCACCAGTCTTTTTGATAAAACATAACAAAAGCCATCTTTTCTCCAGTGTCTAACAAGTTCCTCATGTCTATTTCAGACCACCTTAGCCTGGATTTCATTGCCCATATCATTATCAGCATTTTGGTCAAAGCCATTCAACACGTCTTTAGGGAATTCCAAACACTCCCACATTTTCCTGTCTTCCTCTGAGCCCTCCAAACTGTTCCAACTTCTGCCTGTCACCCAGTTCCAAAGTTGTTTCCACATTTTCAGGTATCTTTTCAGCAGCACACCACCCCTACTATCAATTTACTGTATGATTCCTTTTTACACTGCTGATGAAGACATATCCAAGACTGGGCAATTTACAAAAGAAAGAGGTTTAATGGACTTACAGTTCCACATGGCTGAGGAGGCCTTACGATCATAGTGGAAGATGAAAGGTACATCTCACATGGTGGCAGACGAGTGAAGAGAGCTTGTGTAGGGAAACTCCCCTTTTATGAAACCATGAGATCTCCTGAGACTTACTATCACAAGAATAGCATGGAAAAGAACTGGCCCAATGATTCACATACATATCACTAGGTCCCTCCCATAACATGTGAGAATTGTGGGAGTAAGATGAGGTTTGTGTGGGGACACAGCCAAACCATATTAGATAGCTACTAAAATATCAGTAAGTTGAATTTTAACTATAATCAAACAGTTGACTTTTATCAGCCTGTATTAATATGAGGAGTGGATATTGAGAAAGAAATGCATTTGTGAGGAAACTGCTATAGAATGAAAAAATTTAATGGTTTTCTACTTGAGATGTTTTCTGTCATTAGACATCTAAGCAAAATCTAATGAATCCTTTATAAAAATCTCTAACCATTTATTCCCTATTAATGTGGCAAACACATGTAAATGACATAGTCATTAGCATGGATGAGTAGGTCATAACTCTGCATTTTCACATTAGTGGGCTGAGTCACATTTGAATTCACTAAATGAATACAACACATTTTCTTTCATGAGTCAAAATTCCAGTAATAGATTTTAAGATTGTTTCATGAAAATTAGAGCCTTCCATTGCTTTCTTCTATCTTGCCCTTTGACTTTCTACAAAGACTTTCATTCTTTTAGCCAATTTCGTCAGTAAAAAGAACAAGACAGAGGAAGTTTTGAGCTTTGATATGCTCGTGATATCATTAGCAGGAATACTGTGCATTAATGCAAAGTTTCCTGGCCCTGTAGTGGTCATGTCCCTTGCCTTAAAAGACTTTGAGATGTTGTAATTATGAATTAAGGCATTCAATAGTAAATTTGAATAGCATGTTGTAAAGGAAAAGTGAAGGCTTTGGTAATATAAGACCCACACTTCCCCTAATCTCTTGTTATTCAATGAAGAATGATCATTTTGATGGTCTTTTATTTCTACACTCTAATATAAATGAGGGCGTGTTCAGCTGTCTGTGTTTTATGTACTCCTTCCCACAGCACTGGAACACTTCCATGTTATCTGACATTACAGCATCACACAGGGAGCTGCCTTAGTGGTTTGCTTTCATGAGAACATCCTATTATACACTTTCAGTCAGTTCATCCATGATTGCCTGGGAGAAAATCATTTGTGTTGTTCAAATGTATTCACTTAAATATTTAAAGTCTGGGAGTCCTGGAGATTTTTCATTGAGGAAAAATACTTTTACATCTTGTGTTATATTTTGATTTTCAGTTCTGACCTGATATCAGCAAAGTAATCTAAATATCTTCAGAGCAAAAGTGAAAGTGAAGAGATGACAAGAATCATAAATATTTTACTATTTCTATAGTAAATAGCTCCATGACTTAGTTCCTAAATTCAAAACTCCTCAAGGGATACTGCCCCATTGTGGCATTAGTAGCCAGCACAATGTCTGGAGTGCAGTGACCACTTAAACAGTTGTTGAATGCATGGCAATGTGAATGAGGGGAGGGTAAAGAGAAGCAGAGGCAGAACAACAACCTATCTCCCATCTTCTTTATGGACATTTGAAAATGCCCTAAGAAAATCTTAACATACGTTTCTGTCCTGAGACTGTCATAAGGCAATACTTCCAAGCTATGTGTAAAGCCAGAATGAAAACAGCCTCTTCATGCTCCCAGGGGCCACTTGTATTTCAAAGGCAAGAATAAGCCTAAATAGCCCGAAATTCTTGGTAATACAGCCAAAGAAATGTTAAGCAATAATGACAGAAAATAAATTATCTTACATTCTACAGGTAGGTTTGTAGAGTACAACAGGCTGACAAGTGCCTGTCAAGAAAATGTTTGATGAGCTATAAAGCATATTTAATATACTAACCCATTTAATTAAAGCACCATATGGATGCTGATGATTTGTTTAACTTTGTTCAGTTAATATATGTTAAAGTCAACACGGTATGTCTACATATAAAATAAATGAAGCACACATTTTTGAGTAATGTAATAAATGTATTTTGGGTCAAATGTGTTCATTTAAAGTCATAGATGTAACTGCACTAAAATGAGTATGCAGTTGTCATAAGAACAAAATACATTTGCTTGTTCAATGAATTGAACTACAAGAAAATAATGTTTTATTGAATAACCACTAACTAAAACAAAGTGACTTCTAATATTGCACAATTCATTCATTCACATTCTTCCAGAGTGTTGCTGCCATGCTCCAGAATTACACTTGTTTTCCAAAAAGCAAAATATCGCAATGTTTCTGTGTGACAAATGATAATTTACAAAACAGTAAATACAATGAATGATTGTTTTAACATTAAAATTTTTAAAGAGTAATATATAAGAGGATCCCATTTCTCCTACCAAATTAGTAATAGTATATTTACTAAGTTTATATGCTTGTTTAAAAATATATATTATTCATTTGTAGAAAACTTATGAGAAAATTTGTTACAGTATACATGGCAGTATAAATTGAAAAGATTTTAATCACACGTGTAACCAGCCTTAAATTTGCCCGCAAATACAGCCTCATAAGGTAAATTTTGAGACTATTTTGCAAGAAAATATTCCCCAAATCAGAAAAAAATACATAGTTTAGATAACTCTATAGTAGCAAATGTGAAGAAACCTAGGAAAAAGCTGAGAAATGACCTAAATATCCAAAAATATTGGAAAATGTGAAGAAATTGCGAACTGTGTACTTGTTTACATAGTATTCTCCCAGTAAAAGGGTAATTGTGAAAATATAGAAAACTCCTTTTGTTTCCGTTGTAAATTTAAAAAGATACAAAATTTTAAATACAGTTTATAGATACACACATTTGTTATAAAAATATATATTTTAAAAAATTTTTCAGGCCAGGAATGGTGGCTAATGCCTGTAATCCCAATTTGAGAGGCTGAGGTAAGAGGATTATTTGAGACCAGAAGCTCAAGACCAGCTTGGGCAACATAGTGAGACCCCATCTCTGCATTTTTTAAAAAAAAAACAACAGCTAGACATGATGTTGCATGCCTGTAGCCATAGCTGATCAGGAGGCTCAGGCAGGAAGATTGCTTGAACCCAGGTGACTGAGACTGCACTAAGCCATGATGGCACCACTGCCCTCCAGCCTACGCAACAGAGTAAGACCCTGTCCAAAACTATAAAAAATAAAAAAAAATCCAAAATGCTCTTAAGTGATAATATTAAATAGTGGAAGCAGGAATAATTTTTTACTATCTTTATTATTTATTATCGTCTGAACTTAAAAGAATTTTTATTAAAGATTAAAATCTACAAAACATAAACAATTTATTGTAATCTTACTTTTTTAATCTCTTTCACTTAGGATAAATTTGTGACCCAGTTTCTTGATGGAAATATTATCAAAAGACAGATCCTTTTTTTTTTTTTTTTTTAAGATGGAGTCTCCCTCTGTCACCCAGGTTGCAGTGCAGAGGCACAACCTAAGCTCATTGCAACCTCTGCCTTCCGGGTTCAAGCTATTCTCCTGTCTCAGTCTCCCAGGTAGCTGGGATTGCAGTTGCCCACCACCATACCTGGTTACATAAAATTTTGTATTTTAGTAGAGATGGTATTTCATTATGTTGGCTAGGTTGGTCTCAAACTCCTGAACTCAGGTGATCCACTCGCCTCAGTCTCCCAAAGTGCTGGGATTACAGGTGTGAGCCACTGTGCCCGGTCAAAAGACAGGTTCTTTACAGGACTCCTTATGAAGTTATAAAACACTTTTGTCAAATACTACAACCATATGTTCATAGAAACCATATTTGTCCATTTATCTCTAATGGTTCCTTGTACGGTGGTTTTCTTGTAAATATTAAATGCTACAGTGGTTTAAATAATGATCGTTACTCTTTCATCCTCATTTTTATTTGAAGGCATATTATTATGTTTAGATCAAAACATTAAAAAATAACATTGATTAATAGCAACTATTTCAAAATTTCAAAAGTATAGAAAGTTGACAAATGCTACTAAAAGGTGGAGAAATGCTACTGAAAGGTAGACAAATGTGGTTAGATCTAAGAACTTGCATGAACCAGAGGAGTAATGCAGATAAGGTTTCTAAACAAAGAGGGCGTCAAAGATGTTGATCTAGAGAAATGGTACAAATGAGAACTACAGGGGGGAGAAAGGGGAAGAAAAAGGATGATGAAGTAAAATAGGACATGTAATTCAAGAAGTGAAGTCTCTTAACGTTAAGTTTATAGAGAACTTTCAGTCTTTTGATCAGAGAATGAGCCAATTCTTGAAGTAGCATAGTTTCCTCTAAGGATGTTTTAGGTCAAGGATACTAGCAATAGATAGGTGTTCTGTCTGTTCTCCTAGTAAGATAATACGATTTTATTATTTAAGGATTTTCCACCTTAGAATAATTTTCTTAGCTACAAAAAACTGCATGTGTTATGATAAATTAAGCGATAACAGAAATACAAAAATTAAGAATTGATTCTTCATCTTTCAAATTCATATTACTAAGGTTTTGCATGTACTGTCTCCTGAATATTTCATAGTATGCTCATTTTTTTTTCTATGTCAAATTGCATGTTACTGTACATTAAATTTCACTTTTTTTTTTTTTTTTAAAGAACAAAATATGTTCTGGACATCTTTCCAAGCATCCTAATAGGATAAAAGAAAATTACACAAGTAAAATTGAGAAAAATTATTTGAATTTTCACCTCACTATGTGTGTAATTTATCCTTAGCCTAAATTGATGAGGTGGTTTACAGTTTTCTTTTAAAATATATGATTCATACAGTAATTCTTTGAAATAAGTTTGATAGACTATTTGAAAAATTAAGAAATTCATACTCAGATGGGTTAAATGGATTCAGAAATTCAGCCAAATACTACCTTTGGGAATAAAGCTGAGGGATTTCAGAATCCTGGTATTGTACACTAATTTAAAAAGCTCCATCTCAAATAAATAAATAAATAAGTAAATAAATAAATAATAAAAAAGCTCTTTTTCTGTAATTAAATGTATTGATTTGTCTATACCACGTGATTATTAACAAAAAATACATATGGAAAATATGTAATATGTACTTTTTTTTCAGAACCATCTTCTGAGTACAAACCATCACTATTCAAAAATTGATGATGGCAACTCCGCTCTGGGTATATACCCATAAACATTGGCAGCAGGGACTTGAACAGATATTTGTACACTTGTATTCATAGCAGCATTATTTACAATAGGCAAAACATGGAAATAGCCCAAATGTTAATTGACACAAAAATGGACAAATAAAATGTGGTATAAATACAATGGAATATTCTTGAGCCTTAAAAAGGAAGAACATTCTGACACATCATACTACAGTATAAATGAACCTTAAAGTTGTTATGCTAAGTGAAATAATCCAGTGACAAAAGGACAAATACGTATGAGTCTATTATACGAGACACCTAGAGTAGTCAAATTGATAGAAACACAAGGTAAAATGGTGGTGGCCAAGGGTTCAGGGTGGGACAAATGGGAAGTTAGTGTTCAATTGACAGAGAATCTCAGTTTGGAAAGATGAAGCAATAAGCTCTGGAGAAAGATGCTGATAATGGTTGTGTAAAAATGTGAATATACTTAATGTCACTAAGCTGTACAACTAAAGTGGTTAAAATGGAAAATTTTATGTATATTTTATTTTACCACAATAAAATAAAATTTGGTGAAAACATCAATGTGATTAGTACATGAATCCAAGTAAATCATTAGTGGCATTAACTACATGAAATTTCAGTTTTCTGAATTTATTCTCTAAATTTGTTGTAATATATAAATAAAAGCATAGTGAAAATAGGGAAATAATATATTATTTTAAATAAGCAATAACTGACATTTAGCAAATACTACTAGAAAGTATCATAAGATAGCAAGAGAAAAGTACTAAAAAGAAAGCACTTTCCAAACCATCTAAATCAATTTTATAAAGAATATACAGAATTATAGCATTGTAAAATGCCAATAAAAAGATCTCGTCCTATTGAAAATTACACTATGTCCTCTGTAAGAATACCCTTTTCTGTAAACATTTTATTCCTGCATCTTCTTTTCTTAAAATAAACTGTTGGAAATTTTCAAAAGGTACATCTTCGTGGAAGTAGAAAAATTAAGCTTTAACATCAAGAGCAGAAAGACTGAAGAACCGGATGACATTTATTATGCCCTAAACTATATGGTAAACATATTTGATGTCACAAGTCATCTTTCTTCCTAAAAGGGAATAAACATATGATTGATCAGCAGAACAGAGTCAAGAATTTGAAGGTCTAATACAAACTGAGTTGCATCCTTGTGTCTCTATCATCTGCAGGTCAGAACCTAAGAAAATTATTTAAACCTGAGAGGACTCCCAGAATGAAAGATGGTAGCCTGAGGGATAAAAAGATTCATAGAGATGCTCAGCAACCAATATGGTTTCTGGACAGTAGACTGGCAGTGGCTAAATCTGATGTAGTGTAGTCTGTGAGAGACATCAGAGGGGGACTTTGGTGGATGAGTAGAAGCTGGTAGTGAATGAAGAAGGCATCTCTGGATTTGGGAAGAATGTCACTGAAAGCATAGATACTGATGGCCAGCCATCATGGAGTGTATGCTACAAACACTTTAGAAGAGTATGAAGCAAGGAGAGAAGCTCATACTGGAACATGAGGCAGCACCAATCATTTCAGCAGAGCCCAAAGAAAAGCAGAGTAGGAGTCTTACCTCATGTTCTTTCTCTGAACCAAGAAAATATGAAAATGCCCTAGAATTTATCTTACTCCTGAGAATGAGGAAAAGGGGAACGGGGTGGGATGGCAATCCAGAATATAACTGAACATTTAACGAAAAGAAACTACTGTGTACCGGAGGTAATTAAAGAAATATGACTTGACAAGAGGAAAGAGAAAAAGAGGAATATTAACTAAGTGTGGACCAGTGAACAAGAAATAAGGAAAGTTTCAATTTAGTATACCAGAGACTTATGACTGTTTACATATTAAATCTGCTATACCCATCTGGGAACCATTCCTTTGGATGATGCCAAGTGACTCTATTAATTTGGAAGAATAACACCCTAGAATTTAGTGTCTGTTGGGGTTAGAGAAGTGGAATGATTTGCTCAAAGATACATGGTAAGATGACATAGAGAAAAGTCCCTAGCTTCCAGATTCAATGCCCTGTCCCAATTTTAACATAATGACCTCTTGATGATTATGATTAGTTCTTATTGAACATTTATAATGAAAATATAAGAATAGAAAAGGATCTCAAACTGCAGACTATATATTCAAATCCTAAATCTTTTGTGAATTATTAAAATAACTATTACAAACAATCATTAAATATAAAGATGTTTGTTGCCCCAATGAGAAAGAGTTTCAGAAATATGTCAACTCCTAGCTCTGCATGTGTACTTTCTTTTTCAGGTTGATTTTGTAATATGAAGAATGGAGAAGGCCTTAGTGATTGACCCCCAAATATCTTCCACTTTTTAAAACGTGAAACAAAAGAAAAGCTTAGTGGACACCCACATTGTTGTAATTATTTTAGAAACATGGCTTTTGTATGGTCAGAGTATTACATGGGTATTGATAAAATTGGAATGTAAGATGTTATATTAAAGTAGTGCTGGTTTGAAGTGCTTTTACTTTCAGAAAACATTCAATAAATTACTTTGTGTAGTTTGTACCAGCCACACTTTAAGACGTTGGTAATGAATAGCTAATATGTGTCCATCTGTCAAACTGTTTGATGACAATGTATGTTGTAAGGGTTGTGTGATGTATCAGCATTTGAACAAGAATAATGAAGAACAACAAAAAAGGTAGTTTTCTTTGAATCATTACTTAAATATCTATCTTGTGCCTACAGCTCAGAAACTTGACAGAAATATGTCTTTTTTCATGAAACTTAAAATCACCATTCCTGTCTTTAATATCTAATCAATCTGTACTTTGAAGCATTTGGTAGTTACTTCTTTATTTTAAAAAGAATCATTAGCCTTTCAGAATTGCTGTTTCTTGCAGAATTACAGTCTATTATGATAAAATTGTTCACATAATGAAGAATGGTCAGGATGTAGCCACTTTCCCTGGTGCTGCTAATGTAAGAAATAGGAGAGATGGTTCAAAGCCTTCTACAGACTTTGATTTAGGACTAGTCCCTTAAAAATCATTATGATCTCATGCCTCTCACACTAAAATGAGGTAGACTACTTCTCTTCCTATTACCTCTTGTTTGTAAATTTGATTAAATGAGCATATTCAAAATAACTATTAAAATCATAATTATTCAAAATGATTTTTTTCATGTTATATGTTCATGGGGATTTTCTTTTTTCCACCGTGAATTAGATGTATTATTCCAAACTAAGCTCACCCCATTTTAGTCAGATAGCAAAAATCTTGATCAATGTACAGGAAGGTTTATCAATTAAAATTACTTTGACACCCTACTGGTGCATAGTACTATAAGACATTCTTTTTAAAGTAGTGTTACAAATCATGAGAAGATGGCCTCAAATGATATTCAAAAAGGTGGTACATTCTGCTGCCAATATAAGATAAATTCATGCAGTCATACAGTGTCTATGTGTTATGAGCAGCCTGGTCTAAGAATAAAATATTTCCATGCCACAAATTTCTTTCACACCACATTCCCATCCTTCAGCCTCCAGTCCCCACTCCCCACTCCCCACTCACCACCATAATTAGAAGCATCACTGTTACAACTTTGCAGATCCTGAATACTCCTAGGTTGGCATACTGTGGCTCTGTCATGTTCATCTCACTCTTATTCTAGGACTGAGTGACATTTTAAAACTCAATTAAAAAAAAAAAAAGTTGTACTTGGAGCCTGAAATCAAAATCTATGCTCCTGAAATGCACAGGGGGACTAGATTTATGGCATCCACCACATGAACTTAACCAAATGGAAAATTGTATGACTATCGTACTTTTTCTGTACAAGTATTTCTTTAACTATAGTAATGTATTGTAATAGACAAAAACACACATGTGGTGTCTACTTCTACCACTATTAACTGTAACACCTTGAACAAGTTACTTAACCTCATGTGCCTCAATTTTCTTATTTCTAAAATAGGGATAATAATGATACCTGAAATCAAGGAATGCTGTGAAGAATACATAAACTTATATGCCCAAAGTACTTAGAATACTTAAAATAATAAGTACCATGGAAATATTAACTCTCTTGATTCTAGAATGAAATTTTAAAATAAATTATAGAATTTGAAGAACAAAGTTTTAAATTCCAATTTGCTTTGTTAAAATTGCACATAACTCTATATATCCTAGGTAGACATGATTGACAGTAGCCAAGAGTGAACCACAACTATTACCAATGCTTATGAAGAATAAGGAGTTAGGGATCTGGGCGCGGTGGTTTGTGCCTGTAATCCCAGCATTTTGGGAGGCCAAGATGGGTGGATCATTTGAGGCCAGGAGTTCGAGACCACTCTGGGCAACATGGTGAAACCCCATCTCTACTAAAAATACAAAAATTAGCCCAGTGTGATCGCACATTCCTATAATCCCAGCTACTTGGGAGACTGAGGCACAAGAATCACTTGAACTGGGAGGTGGAGGGTGGTTGCAATGAACTGAGATTGCACCACTGTACTCCAGCCTTGGTGACAGAGCAACACTGTCTCAGAATAAGGGAATAAGGAGTTAGAAGTCTAAGTAAGTTGGATAAATTGAATAGGAGAGTCTAACATCCTTATTATTTCAGTTTTCATAACGGGGCTATGGAGAATAGTTGCACATAATTCTAAATTTGCAATGGACCACATTGGATGAAACTGTAAATATAAACTACTATATCTAGGTATCTACTTGAAGTCTCATTCAGTTAAAAGCAGAACATCTGATAATTTTTACCTTACTGAAAGCTCTGCTTTTCAGAAAGTTGAGTAAGGGCTTCATTGTAGATCTTATTTTGTCAAGGAATCATCAGTTTGTAAAATGGAATTGACAGGAATCTTGGGAGATGTTCATATCATCTAAAGTGCCATAAAGCCAAGGAAATGAATGGTTTGTAGTGTCTAATATCTTCCCTAGATTTTAAGAATATCTTCTGAACAAAGTGAGTTCATGACAAAGATAGGTGTGCCCAAATGCTGAAAGCTTTAAAAAATGAAAGTTTTATTATAGCCACACAGATCTCCTAATGAGAAAGCAAACATACATCTAATAAACTAATGCAGTTATATAGAGATAAAGCTTTCTGTTGGGCTTAGCTTTTATAGCAGAACATATAAAAAGTGGAAGTAAGCACAAAATGAAGAATAAATTGTAAGAAAGCCAAGAGAAACTCTAAAACATGGAAAAAGGCCTAGGTGAAAATATTGAGTACAACAAAAAATGTGTTTTATATTATGCAGACTCTAGAAAAACAAGGCAAAGTTAAGTTTATTGCGTGAGTCACTGATGAGAGAGAAAAGAGATCTATTCAACTTGTATTTTACTTCCATTTTGCCTGTTTACCAAGAGCTAAGAAATGGAATAAATACGGATAAGAATTGAAATTAAAATTTAAGATAGGAGAGGGATGAATGGAATTTAAATTAAACAACCTTTAGTTTCCTCTCTCAAATATATTCTCTTCCACAGATTATAAAAACCTATGCACAGGCATTAAGTTTATTACACTAACCTTACCACAAACACATAAGTAATGCCTTGTGCTATAGTGTGTTACAGCAGCTGCCGCATCACTCAGACTATAGGAATTTTTCAGCTTCATTATAATCTTTTGGGACTTCTGTCATATATGTAGTCTTGTGTTAACTGAAAGATTGTTACGTGGTGCACCACTATACATGAAAGTAGCTATTTTTTAATTGGTATAAAAGAAATGCAATGTTAAAAAATTTCGTTATGCATTGTAATATACAGAAAATAGTGATGAAATATTTGAAAATTATCTTACCATAAAATATTTCTTATTTTGAAGCTGTAGTGAAAAATATATATATATGCTGGTTGCAGTTAAACAAAATTAATTTTTGTAATCACAAAGTAGTTTGTGAAAACAAGCAGATTGAGTCAGATAGCCCATCTTTTGATAAAGTTACTAAAGCAGTTAATCCATATTGATGATGCTGAAAAGGACTCAGGTTAAAAATCAATTCTATCTACCAGAAAATTGGTTCGGCTCCAGCGAAATAATTTGGCGCTTCTGTCTAGAATCACTGAGTATTGATTCTTTAGAATCAGACTATGAAGTTGCAACTTTGATTCCCCAGAGATTTTACGGGAAAAAAAAAAAAAAAAAGGTGATCATAAATTAAACTTGAGAGTTATTCTGATGCATTGAGGGAAAAATGAAAGAAATTAGCATCATCTTTGGTAACTAATGGTTTCTTTCCTTTCTGTAGGAAAATATAGGTGTCAAATCTTAAATAACATTCTCAGTTATCTAGTTATCTGATAACATATCTTAGTTACCAAATATTTATCTGAATTTCTCTCCAATTAAAGCTTATTCCCTATGTATTTGTATATACAGACATTCAGTCAACTAATGTTTAACATATACTTACTAAATGTGAAGTCATAGTCCTTTTAAACAAAAGTAAAAAAAAATATATACAGTAAAAAGGCTTAATTTACAAAATGGTGTTTTGAAGTGTTTCTGGGTTTCTTTGCTAACAGAATGAATCTCAATATAAATTTATAAATTTATACAAAAACATTTTCTGTTAAGAAAACCGACCCAAAAAAATTAAGAATAGAAAGCCTACTACTTTATGCAAGTTGCAACACTCACTTTAAGTCAACCAAATTTTGACCCTCAAATCATAAGTATATTACTGTTTTGGTTAAGGGTCTGCCAGGATTTTCTTCACCCCAGTTTGCTGATATCCTTTAGTAAGTATGTGTGATATAATTATATGGCATATATACATTATTGATGTACATATATTTGTGTTGTATATGTTACAGTAGTAACACATTAATGATATTGTGATATGTGTACTTGACAATTATAACAATTTATACAAATTACTATATGAACATAGATGAAAACATAATATGGATTACAACTTGGACTGGAGCAGGTAATTGATGGAGGAGAGAAGAGAAACTATCATTTATAAAATGTACCAAGCACAGTGTAGATTTTTGCCTTCATTCTCCTATTGATTTTATAAAGCAATTTATGATTATTAGTATCTCCATTTCACAGATGATAAAAACTGAGACTCACTGATCCATATGAAACCAGAGCCATATGATTCTAAGTCCCCTTCCAATATACGACTTTGCAAATTTGGGGTTTAGTGATTAAGCTTATGAGCAAAGCATGCAGCTTATGAGCAAAGACACAGAAGTAGGAAAATGTAGAACATGTTCAAGGAATAGAATTTTCTTGGTTTAATTTGTGATTAAGAGATGGGGGAGGGAATGGAGTGGTGAGACTAGGAAGACAAAATGGAACAGATCATGTAAATCCTTAGATGGAAAACTGAGAAAAGAATGTGTTTGACTGGTAGTGAGAGTCATTGAATATTTTGCTTGAGGGTATAATGTGATTGAACCTCTTATAACTTCCCTACATAACTCATTTCCACCTCTTTTACTCTTCTGTTGCTAGTAACAAATTACCCCAAACGTCACAGCTGAAAAAACAAATATTTATTATCTCACAATTGCTGTGGGTCAGAAACCCAGAAGCAACTTATCTGGGTAAGCCTGATTCAAAGTCTTTTAAGAAGGTGCAGTAAGGTGCTTTCATCGGAAGGTTTCACAGGGAGTGTGGGAAGTTGGAGACCTACTTCTAAGCTCACTCAAGTGATTGTTGGCAAGCCTCAGTCCCTCACCATATGGGTCTTCCATGGGGCTGTCTCAGACCCAGACTTATCTTAAGATAAGGAATATGAAAGAGAATGAGACCAAGTAAGAGAGCATGTGAAGGTAAAATCCACAGCCTTTCAGTAAACCATTCTTGGAAGTGACACTACATCTCTTTGCTGTATTCTGTTTGCAAGAAGTGAATCAGTAAGTCCAGTCCAAACTCAAGTGGAAGGCATTGCACAGACTTGTGAACACCCATAGCTATATGATTCCAAGTCCAAGAAAACAAAGCAAGCAGAGAGATAGCCTCTTATTCTTTGGAGCTTATTATAATGTTGAAACATAGAAATATGAGGAATGCTAATCTGGGTTATCATTTATGCCACACGAAGATGAGCATAAAAAGATACTTGTTAGCTCTACTGTTAATTGCTAAACTCACCTTACGTCCTTTGAGACAAAAAAGAATTATATCACATAGAACTCCAGTTTATATTTCCTGTTAAAAGTTTTTCTTTTTATTTATTTTTCTTTTCATACCATAGCACATTGGATAATATACATCTCAACTAGGTATTCATTCTATAATGCAACAAGCAGTCATTGTTGGGGGGCTTCTTTAGGAGCTACCTACCATGCTACCTCTGGCCTTGCTTCCATTATTCACCTAGAGTTTTCCAAATTCAGTAAAAATATTTCAATGACTACCTTTCTCAATGATCCATTCTCTGACATGTTAAACTATCTTTGAGCTCCAGAAATAAAAGCAAAAAGAAAAACAATAAACCACTGGCTTTACCATGCACTTGGACACATCATTTTGTTTCTTTGGTAAGATCCAGGACATCTACTCCACTTGTGTCCTCAGAACACTTAGCAAAGTGCTAAATATAATATATGCCCAATATAACTATATTGACAATAGAAAATTAATTGAAATCATTTTTTGGAGTATTACCTGTGTATGTTCACCCTTACTTTGAGTTTCGATTCTCGATTTTGGTTGATTTTTTTATTTTTTTATTTTATTTTTTTATTTTTTATTTTATTTTATTTATTTATTTTTTTTTTTGAGACGGAGTCTTGCTCTGTCACCCAGGCTGGAATGCAGTGGCCGGATCTCCGCTCACTGCAAGCTCCGCCTCCCGGGTTTACGCCATTCTCCTGCCTCAGCCTCCCAAGTAGCTGGGACTACAGGCGCCCGCCACCTCGCCCAGCTAGCTTTTTTGTATTTTTTAGTAGAGATGGGGTTTCACCATTTTAGCCAGGATGGTCTCGATCTCCTGACCTCGTGATCCGCCCGTCTCGGCCTCCCAAAGTGCTGGGATTACAGGCTTGAGCCACCGCGCCCGGCCTCAAATAGCATTTCAAAGTCACTTCTATGGGATAAAAACCATGTTTTGTTTTGTTTGGGCATTTCGTGAAGCATTTCTTGTACTGTTCAATGTGCTAAAGCATATAGGATTTTAGAAGTTCAGAATTTTCAGAACTTCTATGTAATTTTTACATTTTTAAAACTCATTTGACCAGTAGACCCTTTGGGAAAATGTTAGCTGACTTCATATATCGTGGGGAAAAAATGTAAGCTAGTTTAACTGCTAATCAGTACGAGACCAAATCAGTGATTCACCTTCAAATGTGATCTTAGTTTTTTATAGCCAGAGAGTCCTTGGAGTATTGCAAAAACTTTAACAAAACAGTGAAAAAAAAAATTCTCTTTATAATGGAATTTCATGCTATTATTTTTGGTTTCCCATGCACTAAAACCTCAAAACAGTAACAGCAACAACAAGAAAACAAAGCAAGCAGAGAGAAAGCTTCTTACTCTTTAGAGCTTATCATACTGTTGAAACATAGAAATATAATGGGGAATGGTAATATGAGTTATCATTTATGCTCCATGAAGATGAGCATAAAAAGATATTTCTTAGCTCTTCTATTAGTTGATAAACTCTCTTTGAGTCCTTTAAGACAAAAAATGTACATATCACATAGAACTCCAGTTTATATTTCTTATTAAATATTTTTCTTTTTATTTTTCCTATCTTTCCATAGCACTTGGGATAATATACTCCTCAACAATGTTTGCATTCTGTAATACTCCATATTGTCTGTTGATTATAGGCATAAACCACTACATAGAAAAGGTAGAAAGCAAAACTGTCACAGCAATTGTGATCTCAGCTATTTTTAAAGGAAACTTAATTTTTTTCTCTCCACAGGAAAAGTTGTTTTGACACCCACCCACTGAACAGTAAAATAAAGCTGCATTGATTTTTTTCCCCACCAGGAATGGCACTTTACTGGATTCATCTTCAACTTAGATTAGGCACACAAAAATTAATGAATTTTAATGGAGCTAAATTCAGCTTCATTTTATAGCCATTTTCTTTATGTCTTTACAATGTGTTCTCAAACTTTTATAAATCATTTGCTTTGAAATATATTTAAAGCCATTTTTACTCAGTCCATGCTAAGTGAGTAAAGATTTTTATCCAGAAGAGATGTCAGGGTATTTTAGTGATTAGAGTAAAACAAGCCCAAAGTAATAATAACATGGCATCTTTCACCAGAACAGAAGAAAATGTTCCCCTACTCATTATTGATGTTTGTATAATACTGAGGTGCCAATAGGGATGAGCCTTGGTTTTGGCTGGTGCAGGCGAATAAACAATCAGTTAAATCAGAGCACAAAGCTGTTAATTCAGTTCTTTGCAGAAGATAGTAAATTATTCAGAAACTTAACTCATCTATCTATCAAAAATTGAACTGAGTAAAAAGGTTGGTTTGAATACTAACATATTATACAAAAATAGAATTATGGCATTTAAATCATTGAATCCAGTGAAAATTGGATGAGATGTGGCATGCAAGTAAATAAAATACTAATTTCCGACTTTAGGAATTATAATTTATGTGGTGGTTTAAGCTTTCAGATGATGTGTACTTGGATGTCCTAGCTTTACTCTGAGAAAAAATTCCAATTAAAAGAAATGCATCTATTGTTTTGTTTGCATTTAATACAACTTTGAGGGTATAAAAGCTCTTTATCACTATAGAATTTAGAGACTAAATAATGCACTTAGACTCTAGCTAATTGTAAACAATAAATGCTTTTATTTTTATTTTATTTTATTTTCCTCAAAAGCAAGACCAGCATCTTTGGGAAAACCTACTATGGGGTAATTGCCATATGGCAGAAAACACGATTACTTTTGTACCAAGGCAACCTAACACCAATACCTAATACCAAGTACCGATTACTTTTGCAACAACCTAATAAACTAGCAGAATTCTGACTACTCTGAACCTTTGCAATCTAAGAAAATTCTGAAATACAGTGTATTCAAAAGAAGCATATACATTTGATAAAAAAGATGAGCAATGCCTTTATTTTTATTTATTTATTTTTTTATTATACTTTAAGTTCTAGGATACATGTGCATAACGTGCAGGTTTGTTACATATGTATACTTATGACATGTTGGTGTGCTGCACCCATCAACTCGTCAGCACCCATCAATTCATCATTTATATCATGTATAACTCCCCAGTGCAATCACTCCCTCCTCCCCCCTCCCCATGATAGGCTCCAGTGTGTGATGCTCCCCTTCCCGAGTCCAAGTGATCTCATTGTTCAGTTCCCACCTATGAGTGAGAACATGCAGTGTTTGGTTTTCTGTTCTTGTGATAGTTTGCTAAGAATGATGGTTTCCAGCTGCATCCATGTCCCTACAAAGGACGCAAACTCATCCTTTTTTATGGCTGCATAGTATTCCATGGTGTATATGTGCCACATTTTCTTAATCCAGTCTGTCACTGATGGACATTTGGGTTGATTCCAAGTCTTTGCTATTGTGAATAGTGCCGCAATAAACATACGTGTGCATGTGTCTTTGTAGTAGACTAAATTATAATCCTTTGGGTATATACCCAGTAGTGGGATGGCTGGGTCATATGGTACATCTAGTTCTAGATCCTTGAGGAATTGCCATACTGTTTTCCATAATGGTTGAACTAGTTTACAGTCCCACCAACAGTGTAAAAGTGTTCCTATTTCTCCACATCCTCTCCAACAACTGTTGTTTCCTGACTTCTTAATGATTACCATTCTAACTGGTGTGAGATGGTATCTCATTGTGGTTTTGATTTGCATTTCTCTGATGGCGAGTGATGATGAGCATTTTTTCATGTGTCTGTTGGCTGTATGAATGTCTTCTTTTGAGAAATGTCTGTTCATATCCTTTGCCCACTTTTTGATGGGGTTGTTTGTTTTTTTCTTGTATATTTGTTTGAGTTCTTTGTAGATTCTGGATATTAGCCCTTTGTCAGATGAGTAGGTTGCAAAAATTTTCTCCCATTCTGTAGGTTGCCTGTTCACTCTGATGGTAGTTTCTTTTGCTGTGCAGAAGCTCTTTAGTTTAATTAGATCCCATTTGTCAATTTTGGCTTTTGCTGCCGTTGCTTTTGGTGTTTTAGACATGAAGTCCTTGCCCATGCCTATGTCCTGAATGGTACTACCTAGATTTTCTTCTAGGGTTTTTATGGTATTAGGTCTAACATTTAAGTCTCTAATCCATCTTGAATTAATCTTCGTATAAGGGGTAAGGAAAGGATCCAGTTTCAGCTTTCTACTTATGGCTAGCCAATTTTCCCAACACCATTTATTAAATAGGGAGTCCTTTCCCCATTTCTTGTTTCTCTCAGGTTTGTCAAAGATCAGATGGTTGTAGATGTGTGGTATTATTTCTGAGGACTCTGTTCTGTTCCACTGGTCTATATCTCTGTTTTGGTAGCAGTACCATGCTGTTTTGGTTACTGTAGCCTTGTAGTATAGTTTGAAGTCAGGTAGCGTGACGCCTCCAGCTTTGTCCTTTTGACTTAGGATTGTCTTGGAAATGTGGGCTCTTTTTTGGTTCCATATGAACTTTAAAGCAGTTTTTTCCAATTCTGTGAAGAAACTCATTGGTAGCTTGATGGGGATGGCATTGAATCTATAAATAACCTTGGGGAGTATGGCCATTTTCACGATATTGATTCTTCCTATCCATGAGCATGGTATGTTCTTCCATTTGTTTGTGTCCTCTTTGATTTCACTGAGCAGTGGTTTGTAGTTCTCCTTGAAGAGGTCCTTTACATCCCTTGTAAGCTGGATTCCTAGGTATTTTATTCTCTTTGAAGCAATTGTGAATGGAAGTTCATTCCTGATTTGGCTCTCTGCTTGTCTGCTGCTGGTGTATAAGAATGCTTGTGATTTTTGCACATTAATTTTTTGTCCTGAGACTTTGCTGAAGTTGCTTACAGCTTAAGGAGATTTTGGGCTGAGACAATGGGGTTTTCTAAATATACAATCATATCATCTGCAAACAGGGACAATTTGACTTCTTCTTTTCCTAACTGGATACCCTTGATTTCTTTCTCTTGCCTGATTGCCCTAGCCAGAACTTCCAAGACTATGTTGAATAGGAGTGGTGAGAGAGGGCATCCCTGTCTTGTGCCAGTTTTCAAAGGGAATTTTTCCAGTTTTTGCCCATTCAGAATGATATTAGCTGTGGGTTTGTCATAAATAGCTCTTATTATTTTGAGGTATGTTCCATCAATACCGAATTTATTGAGCGTTTTTAGCATGAAGGGCTGTTGAATTTTGTCAAAACCCTTTTCTGCATCTATTGAGATAATCATGTGGTTCTTGTCTTTGGTTCTGTTTATATGCTGGATTACGTTTATTGATTTGCAAATGTTGAACCAGCCTTGCATCCCAGGGATGAAGCCCACTTGATCATGGTGGATAAGCTTTTTGATGTGCTGCTGAATCCGGTTTGCCAGTATTTTATTGAGAATTTTTGCATCAATGTTCATCATGGATATTGGTCTAAAATTCTCTTTTTTTGTTGTGTCTCTGCCAGGCTTTGGTATCAGGATGATGTTGGCCTCATAAAATGAGTTAGGGAGGATTCCCTCTTTTTCAATTGATTGGAATAGTTTCAGAAGGAATGGTACCAGCTCCTCCTTGTACCTCTGGTAGAATTCAGCTGTGAATCCATCTGGTCCTGGACTTTTTTTGGTGGGTAGGCTATTAATTGTTGCCTCAATTTCATAGCCTGCTATTGGTCTATTCAGGGATTCAACTTCTTCCTGGTTTAGTCTTGGGAGAGTGTAAGTGTCCAGGAAATTATCCATTTCTTCTAAGTTTTCTAGTTGATTTGTGTAGAGGCGTTTATAGTATTCTCTGATGGTTGTTTGTATTTCTGTGGGGTCAGTGGTGATATGCCCTTTATCATTTTTTATTGCGTCTATTTGATTCCTCTCTCTTTTCTTCTTTATTAGTCTTGCTAGAGGTCTGTGAATTTTGTTGATCTTTTCAAAAAACCAACTCCTGGATTCATTGATTTTTTGGAGGGATTTTTGTGTCTCTATCTCCTTCAGTTCTGCTCTGATCTTAGTTATTTCTTGCCTTCTGCTAGCTTTTGAATGTGTTTGCTCTTGCCTCTCTAGTTCTTTTAATTGTGATGTTAGAGTGTCCATTTTAGATCTTTCCTGCTTTCTCTTGTGGGCATTTAGTGCTATAAATTTCCCTCTACACACTGCTTTAAATGTGTCCCAGAGATTCTGGTATGTTGTATCTTTGTTCTCATTGATTTCAAAGAACATCTTTATTTCTGCCTTCATTTCGTTATGTACCCAGTAGTCATTCAGGAGCAGGTTGTTCAGTTTCCATGTAGTTGAGCGGTTTTGATTGAGTTTCTTAGTCCTGAGTTCTAGTTTGATTGCACTGTGGTCTGAGAGACAGTTTGTTATAATTTCTATTCTTTTACATTTGCTGAGGAGTGCTTTACTTCCAATTATGTGGTCAATTTTGGAATAAGTGCGATGTGGTGCTGAGAAGAATGTATATTCTGTTGATTTGGGGTGGAGAGTTCTATAGATGTCTATTAGGTCTGCTTGGTGCAGAGATGAGTTCAATTCCTGGATATCCTTGTTAACTTTCTGTCTTGTTGATCTGTCTAATGTTGACAGTGGAGTGTTGAAGTCTCCCATTATTATTGTATGGGAGTCTAAGTCCCTTTGTAAGTCTCTAAGGACTTGCTTCATGAATCTGGGTGCTCCTGTATTGGGTGCATATATATTTAGGAGGGTTAGCTCTTCCTTTTGAATTGATCCCTTTACCATTATGTAATGGCCTTCTTTGTCTCTTTTGATCTTTGATGGTTTAAAGTCTGTTTTATCAGAGACTAGGATTGCAACCCCTGCTTTTTTTTGTTCTCCATTTGCTTGGTAGATCTTCCTCCATCCCTTTATTTTGAGCCTATGTATGTCTCTGCATGTGAGATGGGTCTCCTGAATACAGCAGACTGATGGGTCTTGACTCTTTATCCAGTTTGCCAATCTGTGTCTTTTAATTGGAGCATTTAGTCCATTTACATTTAAGGTTAATATTGTTATGTGTGAACTTGATCCTGTCATTATGATATTAACTGGTTATTTTGCTCGTTAGTTGATGCAGTTTCTTCCTAGCCTCGATGGTCTTTACATTTTGACATGTTTTTGCTATGGCTGGTACCGGTTGTTCCTTTCCATGTTTAGGGCTTCCTTCAGGGTCTCTTGTAAGGCAGGCCTGGTGGTGACAAAATCTCTAAGCATTTGCTTATCTGTAAAGGATTTTATTTCTCCTTCACTTATGAAACTTAGTTTGGCTGGATATGAAATTCTGGGTTTAAAATTCTTTTCTTTAAGAACGTTGAATATTGGCCCCCACTCTCTTCTGGCTTGTAGAGTTTCTGCCGAGAGATCTGCTGTTAGTCTGATGGGCTTCCCTTTGTGGGTAACCCGACCTTTCTCTCTGGCTGCCCTTAAGATTTTTTCCTTCATTTCAACTTTGGTGAATCTGGCAAGTATGTGTCTTGGAGTTGCTCTTCTCGAGGAGTATCTTTGTGGCATTCTCTGTACTTCCTGAATTTGAATGTTGGCCTGCCCTACTAGGTTGGGGAAATTCTGGATGATATCCTGAAGAGTGTTTTCCAACTTGGTTCCATTTTCCCCCTCACTTTCAGGCACCCCAATCAGACGTAGATTTGGTCTTTTTACATAATCCCATACTTCTTGCAGGCTTTGTTCATTTCTTTTTCTTCTTTTTTCTTTTGGTTTCTCTTCTCGCTTCATTTCATTCATTTGATCCTCAATCGCTGATACTCTTTCTTCCAGTTGATCGAGTCGGTTACTGAAGCTTGTGCATTTGTCACGTATTTCTCGTGTCATGGTTTTCATCTCTGTCATTTCGTTTATGACCTTCTCTGCATTAATTAGTCTAGCTGTCAATTCTTCCACTCTTTTTTCAAGATTTTTAGTTTCTTTGCGCTGGGTACGTAATTCCTCCTTTAGCTCTGAGAAGTTTGATGGACTGAAGCCTTCTTCTCTCATCTCGTCAAAGTCATTCTCTGACCAGCTTTGATCCATTGCTGGCGATGGGCTGCGCTCCTTTGCAGGGGGAGATGCGCTCTTATTTTTTGAATTTCCAGCTTTTCTGCCCTGCTTCTTCCCCATCTTTGTGGTTTTATCTGTCTCTGGTCTTTGATGATGGTGACGTACTGATGGGGTTTTGGTATAGGTGTCCTTCCTGTTTGATAGTTTTCCTTCTGACAGTCAGAAGGACTGTCTGTTGGTCTGTTGGAGATTGCTTGAGGTCCACTCCAGACCCTGTTTGCCTGGGTATCAGCAGCAGAGGTTGCCGAAGATAGAATATTGCTGAACAGCAAGTGTACCTGTCTGATTCTTCCTTTGGAAGTTTCCTCTCAGGGGTGTACTCCACCCTGTGAGGTGTGGGGTGTCAGACTGCCCCTAGTGGGGGATGTCTCCCAGCTAGGCTACTCAGGGGTCAGGGACCCCCCTGAGCAGGCAGTCTGTCCGTTCTCAGATCTCAACCTCCGCGTTGGGAGATCCACGGCTCTCCCCAAAGCTGTCAGACAGAGTCGTTCGCGTCTGCACCAGCCTCCGCTGCTTCCCCTGTTGGTCTTCAGCTGTGCACTGTCCCCAGAGGTGGAGATTACAGAGACAGGCAGGCTTCCTTGAGCTGCTGTGAGCTCCACCCAGTTCGAGCTTCCCAGCGGCTTTGTTTACCTACTTAAGCCTCAGCAATGGCGGGCGCCCCTCTCCCAGCCTCGCTGCTGCCTTGCGGATAGATCGCCGCAGACTGCTGTGTTAGCAGTGAGGGAGGCTCCGTGGGCGTGGGACCCTCCCGGCCAGGTGTGGGATATATTCTCCTGGTGTGCCTGTGTGCTTACAGTGCAGTATTGGGGTGGGAGTTACCCGATTTTCCAGGTGTTGTGTGTCTCAGTTCCCCTGGCTAGGAAAACGGATTCCCTTCCCCCTTGGCTTCCAGGTGAGGCGATGCCTCGCCCTGCTTCAGCTCTCGCTGGTCAGGCTGCAGCAGCTGACCAGCACCAATTGTCTGGCACTCCCTAGTGAGATGACCCCAGTACCTCAGTTGAAAATGCAGAAATCACCGGTCTTCTGTGTCGCTCGCGTTGGGAGTTGGAGACTGGAGCTGTTCCTATTCGGCCATCTTGCTCCGCCCCCCATACCTTTATTTTAAAGTACATTTCTACACAATGTATACTTGCACTTATCTCCAAACTGATTTTGTAATTTGTTCTAGTATTGTTTGGTGTTAAGCAGTAATCTATGCTATTTTATCTATTACATATGAATAATTAAAGAGGGTGAATTTGGGTAAACTGATTTACTAACATTAATTAAATGGGGTAACTTTAGGAAAGCTGTATTTTCTTATTCACATTTGTTCTTTTGTATAAAGCATGTCAATACCTAGGAGACAATAGATGAATGCTTTTGTTACCAATAAGGCAATCATTTTCAGAATGAGTTTTATAAAGAAACTAATAGTCATGTTTCAACTTGATTATTTGACCATCACAATTTTATAAATTGAAAGGAGTGTTTGAAATCATAGGGGATGGTAGTAGTGGAATTGCATTTTTTAAATTACCTATAACTTTTTAAAATATCACTTCCTTAGAAATTCTTAGGATATGTAGTCTTATCACCATTAATAAGAAAAGAAAAAGTATTTAAAAATTGGAACGATAAAAGAAGTTGAAATGCTTTTTTGGAAGAACCAACAGAATCCACTTTACAGTGACATACATGAAATGAGCAATGTTTAGTATATTGTAGTCAACACCCCATCCCATTCATTTAAATTTTGCAAAAAAATGTATCAGCAGTAAATGTGAAAATTGACCTAGAGAACTGAGTAGAATTTTTTTAGTGTTCTGTCATTGTGTGTATGTTTGTATATATTTAATTTTAAAGAACAATTTTAATTGCATATATGAACAGACTTTAAATTCTATATCGATTCAGTATCATGTAAAATATGTGTATTAATTTATCTACATTGAGAAATGTCTACATTAATTTAAATATATTTAGAATGTATAGTATACACTCTTATTGAATGTATGCTATATGTGAACATAGTATGTACTAGAGTTAAAATGATAATATATGACAAGCACCTGGGTTCAAAGAACTCCCAAGTAAATAAGCAATTGTCATGAAAACGAAGTTTCATTACAGAGTGATAAATGTCAATAGAGTAGGGCTGTATTGTCTTAGCTTGGACATGGTTAGGCTCCACTTATTGTGATAAGTGACTCTAGTTCCCTATATGTTTATTCCAACTATTATTACAGAGGTACATATGACTGCTCAGTCTTCAGCGTTTTAACCAAGATTTCAAATGGTTGTTGAGTTATCATTCCTTCTTAGAATTAACATAGACATAGTGATACTCCTTTCATCTATCTGTCTATCCTTCTATCTATCTAACAGAAACAGGAGAACACACAGCTTTTTTATATATGTATGCTTGTCTTTCCCAAAATTATAAATTTGTAGATTAAGCCTTTATAATGGAGTTGACGTTGTTTTGTGTGCTTTTGCATTTGTTGTTGTACATTTTTCTCAGAATTTTGTGGCTGTAAGGCCTAGTACAGTGACTGGCATGTATCAGGAGCTAATTTTTAATGTAACACTAAGAAAGTCTATGATGAATTATATATATGAGATTGGTTTTAAAACAGAAACAGATACCCACAAAGAGACTTGAAAGATTTGCTTTTAAATCAGGAAACCCACTCTCTGCTCTCTCTTCATCTCTTCCTCTCTCCTTCTCTCTCTCTCTCTCTCTCTGTCTCTCTCTCTCTCTCTCTCTCTCTCTCTCTCTCTCTCTCCCTCTCTCTCTCTCTCTCTCGTGTGTATTTTAGTAAGACAAGTAAGATTCCTAATAGGTGTAAGGAGACGAGAAAACATTGCTGCCATATCACAGGACATTCATTTTAAATTCAATTATGGTTTCTGATTGTTATCCAAATGGAAAACCCTGCAAACCTTCCCATTCTACTAATCTCTGGGCCATATTAATTATCTGATTCTAACCTGTAACTGATTAACTGGAGCTTTAAAGCCTTTTCTGTTACCCTTATACTTGCCTTGGTCTAGAAGAGTCTCACATGACACTCTCTCTGCCCAAGCTCATTCCAGGAAATGCTGTCTACTCTATTCTGACTCCCGAGGAGTCAGAGCTAGTTGGTGTTGATGATGGGGTTGGAGAGGTAGTCAGGGGGCAGGACTGAAAAGAAGTGTGGAGGTGAGTAAGTAGATAGTCATTTTAGGAAGCCTCTGTTTTCCTCTGGTTTTCATGGGGATTCATGCAAATTAGTGTAAACTAGACATCTCACTGGCAAGGCTGCAGGGACTCAGCTAGAATCTGTTTGGCATCCGTTCCTCTTGCTTCCTAAACAATTTCTGAGAGACCAAGAAAAATTCAATAGCACTTATCCAATCAGGGTGTTGAAAATGACATTGCGATCACTGAGTCAATCAAGTGTAAGATCCTGGGGACTGTGATCCTGGCTCTGTCCCCTTAAAACTGGTGTGATTACTGGTGTCGCTACTACCAAACCTGAGAATGCCAAATCTGAACGCTGATGGGGGAACAGCAATGATTCCCCAGACAAAAATTCTTCAGAGGATCAGGGAGCCCAGAGGAGGAGCAAAATTTCCCCAGCTTTTCCTCATTTCCAATTACGTGTAAAAGAGAAGATCTGTCCTAAACTTGTAGCTCTTATTTCTGAGCCAATCTTGTTGCAGTGTTGTTTTTTATTTTTTTCAAAGGAACATGAAATAAACAATTTCTTTGTAATTTATTTTTACATGTTTCTATCAGCCCTTAGAAGTTCAAAGTATTAGAAATTTTAAATTATGTTAATTTTACACTTAAAAATAAATGAACTGCATTTAAATTACTTTCTTAAGATAATATTTATAAATTCAAATGTATGTCACTTTATTTTTTTTTCTTTTTATTTTCTTTGCTTTATTTATTTTTGAAGACAGGGTCTTGCTCTATCACCCAGGCTGAAGTGCAATGGCATGATCATTGCTCACTGTGGCCTCAAACTCCTGGATTCAAGTGATCCTTCCACCTCAGCCTCCTGAGAATCAGAGACTTCAGGCGCATGCCACCACACCTCACTATTTTATTTTCCTTTTTTATAAAGATGGGTTCCTGCTATATTGCCTAGGTTGGTCTCGAACTCTTGGCCTCAAGTGACCCTCCAGGCACAGCCTTCCAAAGTTCTGGGATTACAGGCATGAACCACCTCATCCAGCCTTACTGTTTTTTACTTGGTGAAATTTCTAAAGAGGAAATTTGACATTCATGAATATTGGAATTAAGAGCATGAGTAAGATATGTGTGATTAAATTTAGAACATTTTTTCTCTTCATCTTTTACAATATATGTATTTTAACTATGAATTATTATACATTTTTTTTTATTTTAGTTTTTATTTTTTGAGACATGGTCTTGTTCTTCTGTCACTCTGACTGGAGTGCTGTGATGCGATCATGGCTCACTGCAGCCTTGCCCTCCTAGGGCTCATGTGGCCCTCTCACCTCAGCCTCCAAGTAGCTGGGAGTACAGGCATGTCTCATCATACTCAATTAATTTTTGTACTTTTTGTAGAAAAGGAGTTTTGCCATGTTGGCCAGGCTGGTCTTGGACTCTTGGGTTCAAGCAATCCACCTTCCTTGACCTCCCAAAATGTTGGGATTACAGGCATGACTCATCACACCTAATCTGATGGTTATATTTCATTTACCTATCTAGAATGTTAATGTAGAACATTTTAACATATAATTATCCAATTTAATAATCCATTTTAATATTAATCTCATATTAATGTTTCTTAGAATAATACAGTTGTCCCTTCCTTATATGCCAGGAATAAGTTCTGAGACTTCTAGTGGATGCCTGAAGCCATGGATGCTACCAAATCCTATATACATTATATTTTTCTTATACATAGAAGCCTAAGATAAAGTTTAATTTATAAATTAAGCACAGTAAAAGATAACCATACAACTAATAAGATAAAACAATTATAGCAATATACTGTAATAAAAGGTATGTGAATGTGGTTTCTCAAAGTATCTTATTGTACTGTAACCATCTATTTTGGAACCATGGTTTACAGCAGGGGACTGAAACTATGAAAAAAAAAAAAAAACTGCAGATAAGGTGGGAACTACTGTATTTATTGTCTTACAAAAGGAAATAAAATTATAATTTCCTTTACATAAAAATTTAAATTTTAGTTAGGAACTTTAATTAACTACACTCTTTGAACTTAAAATTTATATTGTTTCCAGCTGATGTAAGTGTTGCTCAAACTCTCTTGAACTTCTTTTTCAATTGTATGAATGTTGCCTAGAAAATTTTATTTGCATGAAACTCACTAGCTTCTTTTTCTTATTTTATATCATAAGCTGTCATTCAGATGGGTTGAATGTCTGTCCTTAGGTTACTTGATAGTACTTGTTCTCAACTAATAATCAATGAAGCCATGTAAGTTTGGATCTTGAGGTCACATGAAAACATAATGGTATTTATAAATTTCAAAATTAGAAATATTTCTTAAAAGCTCTAGATTAAGACCAGTTCCAAATGACTGAAGGAAGGTTCCCATGGTAGACAGAAAAAGCCTCCCAAAGTTACTCACTTTCTAATCTCTGGAACCTACAAATATGTTAACTTAACATGACAAAAGGATTTAGCAAATATAACCAAATTAAGGATATCAAAACAGAGATATTACCCCAGATTATCTGAGAGGGTTCATTGTAGTCACAGAGATCTTTACAAGGAAAATAGAAAGGTAAGAGCATTAGAATCATAGAAGGAGGTGTAACAATGAGAGCAGACGTTGGAGTGATTTGACTGTTGATGTTGGAGGTGGAGGAGGCCTGCGGATGACAGACGAAGCATTTAAAAGTTGGAAAAGACAAGTAGCAAATTTGATCCTAGAACCTCCAGAAGAAATGCGACCCTAAAGACACCTTGATTTTAGCTGCATAAAATGATTTTGGAATTCTGATTTGAGATATACCATAATACATTTGTATTGTTTTAAGCTGCTGACTTTATAAAATTTGTTATAGCACAGTAGCAGTAGGAAAGTAGTACAGTTCTAAAAAAGATAAAGAGCAGCAATTCCCAAAAGGATATACTCATTAATTCTTACCTATTTTTTCCTTTAACCTATTGAATGTCCTAACCAAATACAAAAATATGCCATTACCAAATACAACAACATGCCGTGTTAGCAACAAACACGCACTTAGCCTTTTGTCCATTTAGGAGTACTAAATATTTACTCTTCTCTCTATCTTAGACAACAAATTCTGGGGAATGTAATTATAATTTATTGTTAACCTGAACACTGCCCCAGTTTGTAGGCCCTAAACCTTTCAATTATTTTCTTCTAACTGTCCCAAGTGGGCCACCTCTTACAAAGAGAGTAAAGTGACAAGTGTTGAATTATATATGATAAAGTTTATAGAAGAAAGAGACCACTATGGACAGGAATGCTCAGAAAGAATTCTAAAGTACATCAGCCTTAGCAAAACAAGGTATGTGCTGAGAGACGGTTGCTTGGAGAGGGACAGAGAGGATGTGGGGAGAGAACATTTCAGATAGACACAGCATAATATGTTTGGTTGAGATACTCATATACTCACATTTTTTAATTAAAACATTTTTGTACTAAGAATCATGTGTCTTAGTTGGCAGAAACCAAACATTCAGGACATCTAGCTCTTCAATAATGATAAATGCAGCTTCTGTGTGAATATTGGCATGTACAGTTTGCCCTATAGAATCATAAAGCCAAAAGTAATTTTTTGATACAAGTCCTCATTGTAAAAGGGTCTCAAAATTAAAATAATTCAATGTCTTAGGTAAAAGCTATTTTTTAAAGTATGCTCAGGAATACTGAAGTGAATAACTACTAACATTTTTAAAGTACATCTCAATGCAATCATAGAAGAAAGGAATCTTATGATTATGTGTATGTGATTTTGTCAGATACAAGAGTCTGCCCATTTCAATTTTTTTAAGTGGTTCCTAAGCTCAGATCTAAATACCGAAACAAGCTACTAAGAATACTCATTTATAGAGTGAACAACAACTAACAATTTATTTAAGTATAATTCTGTAACTTTATATAGTTATATGTTGCCATTCAGTTCTCCTTCATAAGTCCTTATTCAGCTATGGCTAAGCTACGTCTAACAGGAATACTACGGTTTATATCACCTATTTACCAACCTTCCTCTGTTGCATATTCAATTATAGTCATTGCAATAACAGGTATCTATTGGAGTAAAATGACAAATGTTGAATTACATATGCTAAAATTTATAGAATAAACAGATGCATCTTAAAGATCTATTAGATCTTTAACAAGATAGGGTATTCTTAATGTTGTGTTTATGCAAAATTCAGAGAAATGAGTATTTTTCTTCATTTAATGCATTTCAAGATTTTTTTGTGCTTTTGTTTCTAAACTAATACTATAGAAATCTATACAGTGCTGGAATGCAGGAAGTTTCTTCTCTCTCAGTGTATTACCTCCAAAATACCAGCTACAACTGTTAATTTCCTGGTAATTGTTTCCCTCTCTAATCTCTACAATGTTTCTCTCATTGTTTCATTTTACTCCGATGACATGATTTGAGGAAAGGTTTTTGCACATTTTTGGCCAAGTTTTTTGCACATTTTGCACATTTTAAAAGTTAAATTAACTTTTAATATACTTAAAAGGTAATTAAAAGTTAACTTTTATATCATAAGCTCTCTTTCAGATGGATTGAATGTCTGTTCCTTAGATCACTTGATAGTACTTGTTCTGTCGAGACGATAGTACTTGTTTCTGAGGCGAATAAGCTAAAAGTTAGCTAACTTTTAGCTTATTCGCCTCAGAAAAACTTTTATATATTCAGAACTCACAAAAATTTAGGCTATTTCCTTGGTTGTTGCAGTCCTTCTATTTGTTTTAATATCTCATCTATTATGTGTTGGCTAGGTAATGAATGCGTATTTAATCTAAAAATGGATGTAGTGTGAATATATTTTCTAAGTTACATTTTAATTTTGGAAAATAAAAAAATTAATGTTTTTAAACTTTGATTTCAGTTCACTTGAACAGAATTATTTTGCTTATAAAAAGTAGAACTTGTTGACATAACCCTCTGATTTTCCCTTTTAATTTTTTATTTTTAGAGACAGGATCTCACTCTGTTGCCCATGCTGGAGTACAGTAGCATGATCATAGCTCACTGCAGCATTAAACTCCTAGGCTTAAGTGATTCTCCTACCTCAGTCTCCTCAGTAGCTAAGACTAACAGCATGCACCACCATGCCAGCTAATTTCTTAAAAATTAACTTTTAATATCCATATTTTTATTTTTTTTAACGTCTCTATGTTGCCCAGGTTGGTCTAGAACCCCGGCTCCAAGCAGTTCTCCCATGTTGGCCTCCCAAAGTGCTGGGATTACAGGAATGAGTCGTAACACACAGTATGATTCTCTTTAATAATTCAACATCATCCATTGCTAACCAGAAGATGATATTTTGAGGAAAAATGGGAAAACAGATATTTGAAGAACAAAACAGTAGCAAATACTCTTTCTTATCCAGTTGTCTCTCTCCAGACTATTTATAGTCAGTATCATGTTGTTATCTCTGTCATAATACATTTCCAAATTCTTTATCTACACTGGCCTTGAGAAGTCAAGTTACCCTAGAACATGACAACTTTAGATCATTACAGAGTGTAATGGAAATATTAGCTCACTACTTTTGTATCATTTAAATAATTTATCTTAATTAGCAAACTTGAATTATTCTAAGAATTCTTCAAATTACATCAGACTTTTAAAATGTTTTTCATGTTTAGCATTTTGACAAATACAATTATGCACAATTTGAGTTTTACATCAGCAAATGTGATGTCTTTAAACATACTTTAAACATACATGTGAACAATTTGTTTTCTATTTTGGGCATTTTACAGATCCCTTCTTTAAATCTTTTTTACTTGACTGTCTTTGAAAACGTTTACCATTCATTAACACCTATATTTGAAAGTGGACAAAATAAATAAATGGGTGTTTGATTCTCAAACCAGTCCATCCTGTGATTTCAGTGGTGTTTCGGTGGAAGAGCAATTATACGAAATTCTTATAAAATCTATGAATTCCAATTTACCATGATTTCCTTTTACCCCACTCTAGGTCAGGAAAAGGAAGAAATAGTTTAATGGTATGTATAATAACACTGAAAATAAGATAATCACAAAAGAGAAAAAAGTTATAGGAGAAGAGGAAGGAAGGAAAAAGTGTTTCTGATTCTTTCTATCATGTAACATTATGGCATTACTAAGTCTTCATCGGTACTGTGTTTATAAATATTTCAAACAGTAAGCTGAAATTGATATTTCCAGTATAAGAATAATCGATCTAATTAAGTAGAAAATTACCTTCCATAATATTTTTTTCTGATCTTGAAAGGGAATCCATATTCTCATTATAGAAGGATATTACTATCCTTATATTATTTTAAAGGTTGAAGGAAATTTCAATATAGAATAATATATCAAATCAATCTTCTTACAACTCAGTTTTTATAGCATTTTCCTAAAAGGCCTTTTCTTCCTTTCAGATTTTCTTTTCTCTGCTTTGGATCATGTTTTAGTCAATGCCCATTTAAAGGCAAAGGACAGATACCTAGTAAGACCAGCTCAAGTAAAAAGAAGTTTCTAGAAAAAACACTGGTCAACTGTGTGTAACGCAAGGAAAGGAAATTGTGCTGTGTGTCACGAGGACTGAAGATGAAAAATAGAAATATGTTAATTACACAGCCATGCCCTTCTGCATTTTTCTTTATGGGTCAACACGAGTGCTAATCTCTGTTTCTTCATGTATGTCAGTGTTCAACTCTATCTTCAAGCACATGCTACATTTCAATTCGAGGGCTGTCACATCACTGAAATGTCTGAATCTCTAAATCAAAGTTTCAAAACAGAGAGAGATTATGCCAGTTGCATAATTGAGTACAACTCAATCCACGTAAGAATGAAATTCCTTATCCCTCCAATCACTATAAACTGGCTTTTACTCTTGAATTTCCAATCTCACGTTGACAATCTTATAATTAATCTCGATTTCTCTTTATTTTCTACTTAATTTTATCACTCATAATGGTACCACATCATGTTTATTCTGCATATATATATATATATATATATATATATATAGAGAGAGAGAGAGAGAGAGAGAGAGAGAGAGAGAGAGAGAGAGAGAGAATTTCACTCTGTCACCCTGGCTAGAGTGCAGTGGGGGCAATCCTGGCTCACTGCAGCCTCCACTTCCTGGGTTCAAGCCATTCTCATGCCTCAGCCTTCTAAGTACCTGGAACTACAGGTGCCTGCTACCATGCCTGGCTTATTCTTGTAGTTGTATTAGTCGAGAAGGGGTTTCACCACGTTGGGCAGGCTGGTCTTGAACTTCTTACCTCAGGTGATCCACTCCCAAAATACTGGGATTACAGGCATGAGTCACCATGCCCAGCCTACAGTTCTTTTCATATGTCATCTGCAAATTTTCAGTACTACACAGAAGTTAAAAATTAAGACTCTGGCTAGGATACCTAAGTTCAAATTGTATCTCTTACTTTGGATGTGGTAAATATCCCAAGTCCCATGAATTTCCTGTGCCTCAGTTACTTTCACTATAAAATGGGGAAAGTGATTATTCCTATCTCAAAGATTGTTGTGTGGATTTATGAACTAGTATTTATAAGGCACAGGAAACACTGTCAGTCATATTGCACCGCGTAAGATTTAGATAATCATAGTAATTTCCATTCTCACTACAATTGCCATAAATCTAGTCCCCCTAAACTACTGTAATCAATTCCTTTTAGGTCCCTATCTTAGATCAATATTCCTAAATCACTGGTAGGTCATATAATTTTCATACTATGAAATTCTTACTTGTATATGAAATCCTACACACCATCCAAATTAAGTCCATATTTACTACATCATTGAAAGCCTTCCTCAATCTACTCTATTTTCCCAGATTCATACTTTTATTTTATCCCTCTAAAATCACTCTGCTTCTCATGTGGGATTTCACCTACTTTCATGCCTGCAAGCCTTTGCTCAGCTGTCTACGTCCCCCGACTCCAGCCTTACAAGCATTTCAACTCTTATCTGTCCATTCAAATCCTTTCAAACAAAAATTTTTGAAATCTTTTTTCCCCTCAGAATAGAAGGTTTTGAGTTACTTGACTTATTTTTGTTTAAAGATTCATTATAATCAAAGAATAGTAACATTTAATTCAGAAAAGGTGTCCTTAATAACATTTTTCTGTCATTTTGTTCACTACCAGTCCTTACACTTTTATAAGTAGTTTTACCTTTTAAATGAGAAAAATGTTATTTTACAAATAAAAACCAGTATCAACTCTGGCTCAAAATGTTTGTGTATACAGATAATATTTCACTGATGTCACTTTAGAGTGTTTCATCATATATTATGAAAGTAATTCAAAAAAATGTCATTATTTTTTAAGGAAATAATGAATTATACTCTGATATAGGAAAATTGCCTAAAATATTTGGTTTAAAAATATCTTTTCAAAATATTGAAAAGCTGGCAGTATTTATTTGTAGTGACTTATTTCTTTTTTTTTTTTTTTTTTTTTTTTTTTTTTTTTTTATTATACTTTAAGTTCTAGGGTACATGTGCATAACGTGCAGGTTTGTTACATATGTATACTTATGCCATGTTGGTGTGCTGCGCCCATCAACTCGTCAGCACCCATCAATTCATCATTTATATCATGTATAACTCCCCAATGCAATCCCTCCCTCCTCCCCCCTCCCCCCTCCCCATGATAGACCCCAGTGTGTGATGTTCCCCTTCCCGAGTCCAAGTGATCTCATTGTTCAGTTCCCACCTATGAGTGAGAACATGCGGTGTTTGGTTTTCTCTTCTTGTGATAGTTTGCTAAGAATGATGGTTTCCAGCTGCATCCATGTCCCTACAAAGGATGCAAACTCATCCTTTTTTATGGCTGCATAGTATTCCATGGTGTATATGTGCCACATTTTCTTAATCCAGTCTGTCACAGATGGACATTTGGGTTGATTCCAAGTCTTTGCTATTGTGAATAGTGCCGCAATAAACATACGTGTACATGTGTCTTTGTAGTAGACTAATTTATAATCCTTTGGGTATATACCCAGTAGTGGGATGGCTGGGTCATATGGTACATCTAGTTCTAGATCCTTGAGGAATTGCCATACTGTTTTCCATAATGGTTGAACTAGTTTACAATCCCACCAACAGTGTAAAAGTGTTCCTATTTCTCCACATCCTCTCCAACACCTGTTGTTTCCTGACTTCTTAATGGTTGCCATTCTAACTGGTGTGAGATGGTATCTCATTGTGGTTTTGATTTGCATTTCTCTGATGGCCAGTGATGATGAGCATTTTTTCGCGTGTCTGTTGGCTGTATGAATATCTTCTTTTGAGAAATGTCTGTTCATATCCTTTCCCCACTTTTTGATGGGGTTGTTTGTTTTTTTCTCGTATATTTGTTTGAGTTCTTTGTAGATTCTGGATATTAGCCCTTTGTCAGATGAGTAGGTTGCAAAAATTTTCTCCTATTCTGTAGGTTGCCTGTTCACTCTGATGGTAGTTTCTTTTGCTGTGCAAAAGCTCTTTAGTTTAATTAGATCCCATTTGTCAATTATGGCTTTTGCTGCCGTTGCTTTTGGTGTTTTAGACATGAAGTCCTTGCCCATGCCTATGTCCTGAATGGTACTACCTAGATTTTCTTCTAGGGTTTTTATGGTATTAGGTCTAACATTTAAGTCTCTAATCCATCTTGAATTAATCTTCGTATAAGGGGTAAGGAAAGGATCCAGTTTCAGCTTTCTACTTATGGCTAGCCAATTTTCCCAGCACCATTTATTAAATAGGGAATCCTTTCCCCATTTCTTGTTTCTCTCAGGTTTGTCAAAGATCAGATGGCTGTAGATGTGCGGTATTATTTCTGAGGACTCTGTTCTGTTCCATTGGTCTATATCTCTGTTTTGGTACCAGTACCATGCTGTTTTGGTTACTGTAGCCTTGTAGTATAGTTTGAAGTCAGGTAGCGTGACGCCTCCAGCTTTGTCCTTTTGACTTAGGATTGTCTTGGCAATGCGGGCTCTTTTTTGGTTCCATATGAACTTTAAAGCAGTTTTTTCCAATTCCGTGAAGAAAGTCATTGGTAGCTTGATGGGGATGGCATTGAATCTATAAATAACCTTGGGGAGTATGGCCATTTTCACGATATTGATTCTTCCTATCCATGAGCATGGTATGTTCTTCCATTTGTTTGTGTCCTCTTTGATTTCACTGAGCAGTGGTTTGTAGTTCTCCTTGAAGAGGTCCTTTACATCCCTTGTAAGCTGGATTCCTAGGTATTTTATTCTCTTTGAAGCAATTGTGAATGGAAGTTCATTCCTGATTTGGCTCTCTGCTTGTCTGTTGCTGGTGTATAAGAATGCTTGTGATTTTTGCACATTAATTTTGTATCCTGAGACTTTGCTGAAGTTGCTTATCAGCTTAAGGAGATTTTGGGCTGAGACGATGGGGTTTTCTAAATATACAATCATGTCATCTGCAAACAGGGACAATTTGACTTCTTCTTTTCCTAACTGGATACCCTTGATTTCTTTCTCTTGCCTGATTGCCCTAGCCAGAACTTCCAACACTATGTTGAATAGGAGTGGTGAGAGAGGGCATCCCTGTCTTGTGCCAGTTTTCAAAGGGAATTTTTCCAGTTTTTGCCCATTCAGTATGATATTGGCTGTGGGTTTGTCATAAATAGCTCTTATTATTTTGAGGTACGTTCCATCAATACCGAATTTATTGAGCGTTTTTAGCATGAAGGGCTGTTGAATTTTGTCAAAAGCCTTTTCTGCATCTATTGAGACAATCATGTGGTTCTTGTCTTTGGTTCTGTTTATATGCTGGATTACGTTTATTGATTTGCGAATGTTGAACCAGCCTTGCATCCCAGGGATGAAGCCCACTTGATCATGGTGGATAAGCTTTTTGATGTGCTGCTGAATCCGGTTTGCCAGTATTTTATTGAGGATTTTTGCATCAATGTTCATCAGGGATATTGGTCTAAAATTCTCTTTTGTTGTTGTGTCTCTGCCAGGCTTTGGTATCAGGATGATGTTGGCCTCATAAAATGAGTTAGGGAGGATTCCCTCTTTTTCTATTGATTGGAATAGTTTCAGAAGGAATGGTACCAGCTCCTCCTTGTACCTCTGGTAGAATTCAGCTGTGAATCCATCTGGTCCTGGACTTTTTTTGGTGGGTAGGCTATTAATTGTTGCCTCAATTTCAGAGCCTGCTATTGGTCTATTCAGGGATTCAACTTCTTCCTGGTTTAGCCTTGGGAGAGTGTAAGTGTCCAGGAAATTATCCATTTCTTCTAGATTTTCTAGTTGATTTGCGTAGAGGCGTTTATAGTATTCTCTGATGGTAGTTTGTATTTCTGTGGGGTCAGTGGTGATATCCCCTTTATCATTTTTTATTGCATCTATTTGATTCCTCTCTCTTTTTTTCTTTATTAGCCTTGCTAGCGGTCTGTCAATTTTGTTGATCTTTTCAAAAAACCAACTCCTGGATTCATTGATTTTTTGGAGGGTTTTTTGTGTCTCTATCTCCTTCAGTTCTGCTCTGATCTTAGTTATTTCTTGCCTTCTGCTAGCTTTTGAATGTGATTGCTCTTGCCTCTCTAGTTCTTTTAATTGTGATGTTAGAGTGTCAATTTTAGATCTTTCCTGCTTTCTCTTGTGGGCATTTAGTGCTATAAATTTCCCTCTACACACTGCTTTAAATGTGTCCCAGAGATTCTGGTATGTTGTATCTTTGTTCTCATTGGTTTCAAAGAACATCTTTATTTCCGCTTTCATTTCGCTATGTACCCAGTAGTCATTCAGGAGCAGGTTGTTCAGTTTCCATGTAGTTAGAGCGGTTTTGATTGAGTTTCTTAGTCCTGAGTTCTAGTTTGATTGCACTGTGGTCTGAGAGACAGTTTGTTATAATTTCTGTTCTTTTACATTTGCTGAGGAGTACTTTACTTCCAATTATGTGGTCAATTTTGGAATAAGTGCGATGTGGTGCTGAGAAGAATGTATATTCTGTTGATTTGGGGTGGAGAGTTCTATAGATGTCTATTAGGTCCGCTTGGTGCAGAGATGAGTTCAATTCCTGGATATCCTTGTTAACTTTCTGTCTCGTTGATCTGTCTAATGTTGACAGCGGAGTGTTGAAGTCCCCCATTATTATTGTATGGGAGTCTAAGTCTCTTTGTAAGTCTCTAAGGACTTGCTTTATGAATCTGGGTGCTCCTGTATTGGGTGCATATATATTTAGGAGAGTTAGCTCTTCCTGTTGAATTGATCCCTTTACCATTATGTAATGGCCTTCTTTGTCTCTTTTGATCTTTGATGGTTTAAAGTCTGTTTTATCAGAGACTAGGATTGCAACCCCTGCTTTTTTTTGTTCTCCATTTGCTTGGTAGATCTTCCTCCATCCCTTTATTTTGAGCCTATGTATGTCTCTGCATGTGAGATGGGTCTCCTGAATACAGCAGACTGATGGGTCTTGACTCTTTATCCAGTTTGCCAGTCTGTGTCTTTTAATTGGAGCATTTAGTCCATTAACATTTAAGGTTAATATTGTTATGTGTGAACTTGATCCTGCCATTATGATATTAACTGGTTATTTTGCTCGTTAGTTGATGCAGTTTCTTCCTAGCCTCGATGGTCTTTACATTTTGGCATGTTTTTTGCGATGGCTGGTACCGGTTGTTCCTTTCCATGTTTAGGGCTTCCTTCAGGGTCTCTTGTAAGGCAGGCCTGGTGGTGACAAAATCTCTAAGCATTTGCTTATCTGTAAAGGATTTTATTTCTCCTTCACTTATGAAACTTAGTTTGGCTGGATATGAAATTCTGGGTTGAAAATTCTTTTCTTTAAGAACGTTGAATATTGGCCCCCACTCTCTTCTGGCTTGTAGAGTTTCTGCCGAGAGATCTGCTGTTAGTCTGATGGGCTTCCCTTTGTGGGTGACCCGACCTTTCTCTCTGGCTGCCCTTAAGATTTTTTCCTTCATTTCAACTTTGGTGAATCTGGCAATTATGTGTCTTGGAGTTGCTCTTCTGGAGGAGTATCTTTGTGGCGTTCTCTGTATTTCCTGAATTTGAATGTTGGCCTGCCCTACTAGGTTGGGGAAGTTCTCCTGGATGATATCCTGAAGAGTGTTTTCCAACTTGGTTCCATTTTCCCCCTCACTTTCAGGCACCCCAATCAGACGTAGATTTGGTCTTTTTACGTAATCCCATACTTCTTGCAGGCTTTGCTCATTTCTTTTTCTTCTTTTTTCTTTTGGTTTCTCTTCTCGCTTCATTTCATTCATTTGATCTTCAATCGCTGATACTCTTTCTTCCAGTTGATCGAGTCGGTTACTGAAGCTTGTGCATTTGTCACGTATTTCTCGTGTCATGGTTTTCATCTCTGTCATTTCGTTTATGATCTTCTCTGCATTAATGAGTCTAGCTGTCAATTCTTCCACTCTTTTTTCAAGATTTTTAGTTTCTTTGCGCTGGGTACGTAATTCCTCCTTTAGCTCTGATAAGTTTGATGGACTGAAGCCTTCTTCTCTCCTCTCGTCCAAGTCATTCTCTGACCAGCTTTGATCCGTTGCTGGTGATGGGCTGCGCTCCTTTGCAGGGGGAGATGCGCTCTTATTTTTTGAATTTCCAGCTTTTCTGCCCTGCTTCTTCCCCATCTTTGTGGTTTTATCTGTCTCTGGTCTTTGATGGTGGTGACGAACTGATGGGGTTTTGGTATAGGTGTCCTTCCTGTTTGATAGTTTTCCTTCTGACAGTCAGAAGGACTCTCTGTTGGTCTGTTGGAGATTGCTTGAGGTCCACTCCAGACCCTGTTTGCCTGGGTATCAGCAGCAGAGGTTGCCGAAGATAGAATATTGCTGAACAGCGAGTGTACCTGTCTGATTCTTCCTTTGGAAGTGTCCTCTCAGGGGTGTACTCCACCCTGTGAGGTGTGGGGTGTCAGACTGCCCCTAGTGGGGGATTTCTCCCAGCTAGGCTACTCAGGGGTCAGGGACACACCTGAGCAGGCAGTCTGTCCGTTCTCAGATCTCAACCTCCGCGTTGGGAGATCCGCGGCTCTCCCCAAAGCTGTCAGACAGAGTCGTTCGCGTCTGCACCGGCTCCCGCTACTTCCCCTGTTGGTCTTCAGCTGTGCGCTGTCCCCAGAGGTGGAGACTACAGAGACAGGCAGGCTTCCTTGAGCTGCTGTGAGCTCCACCCAGTTCGAGCTTCCCAGCGGCTTTGTTTACCTACTTAAGCCTCAGCAATGGCGGGCGCCCCTCCCCCAGCCTCGCTGCTGCCTTGCGGATAGATCGCGGCAGACTGCTGTGTTAGCAGTGAGGGAGGCTTCGTGGGCGTGGGACCCTCCCGGCCAGGTGTGGGATATATTCTCCTGGAATGCCTGTATGCTTACAGCGCAGTATTGGGGTGGGAGTTACCCGATTTTCCAGGTGTTGTGTGTCTCAGTTCCCCTGGCTAGGAAAACGGATCCCCTTCCCCCTTGCGCTTCCAGGTGAGGCGATGCCTCGCCCTGCTTCAGCTCTCGCTGGTCAGGCTGCAGCAGCTGACCAGCACCGATTGTCCGGCACTCCCTAGTGAGATGACCCCAGTACCTCAGTTGAAAATGCAGAAATCACCGGTCTTCTGTGTCGCTCGCGCTGGGAGTTGGAGACTGGAGTTGTTCCTATTCGGCCATCTTGCTCCGCCCTGTAGTGACTTATTTCTTAATGTCAGCAGAAAGTACAGTTTCTGTAAGCGAGAATTTTAAAATTAACTGGAAACTCACCTGTTAGTAAATTAAAGCTTTTATAATGTTTCATTATTATTCAGTCTGTTGAAACCCATTAAAACATTATATGCTACATAATGCTCATTTCTCTGGACTATAGTTAACTTTTTATTTTTATTTTTATTTTTCTCCCTTTCTCCCTTCTGCCCTGCCTCTCCTGATATCTGCACCCTTCCAGCCTACCCCAGGATTTTTCTCCTACATTTCTGTATTATATTTTTAGGATTTTCTCTTTTCCCCTTGACACATTCTCTTAATTGCTATGCATTTTTCTTCAATTCTTTCAGAGGTTTCTCGGGGGACAGAAATGCCATTCTTTCAGTTCAAGGATAAGCATTTTGGTCCTGCATGCATTTCTGTGTACAGTAGAAAGTCCATTATGTTTGATTTTTGGACTTTTCTGAACTGTGAATAAGCTTTGACTTCTATACAAGACCAACACTTCAAACAGAAAGAGGGCTCATCTTTGTTTTTGGATGTAACTTTGAATACTCAGCCACCTGCGAAAATTTCATCCTCACAGAAACCTTTTTTCATTATGAAAATATGCAACAGTACTACAAGCACCAGGAACCTCTCCCTAGGAAAGAAAAAGAAGAAAAGAAAAAGGAGAATGAAGACCCTAGTTGTGCCACAGAGCAAAGGGCTATGTGTAGTGAGATCCCGTTTTATCTTTTATTCCACTAGTTCTTTACTGACAATTATTCCATTATAGACTATTCTTGTATGTATTTAATAATCTAAAGAATAAGGGCTAGGAGCAGTGGCTCACGCCTGTAATTTCAACAATTTGTGAGGTTGAGGCAGGAGGATCACTTGAGTCCAGAGTTTGAGACCAGCTTGGGCAACGTGGTGAAACCCTATTCCTACAAAAAATACAAAAATTACCCTGGTATGATGGTGTTTTCCTGTAGTCCCAGCTGTTAGGGAAGCTCAGATAGGAGGATTGCTTCAACCCAGGAGGTCGAGGCTGCAGTGAGCTGTGATCCTGCCACTGCACTGCAGCCTGGGCAACAGAATGAGACCCTGTCTCAACAATAATAATCATCATTAGCATTATCTAAAAAATAGAATGATCATTTCTCTGTTATTATGGGCCATTATATATTTTTGTGCATTTTTCTTTCATTTCTGTTGTATATGAGCAGTCATATAGATGCCTGATTTGTAGAAACTCTCATTTTGAATAATGATAACTAGAAAATAGATTCTATTAAATTTAGAAAGAGTTGAGATCCAATGCTATGTAAACACATGAGGATGAGGACAATAAATAGTTTTTCTTTACTGTATATTTTATTTATGTTTATTTTTATTGTTTTGACTTCATTTTATGTAAAATTTTGGGGGCATGTTATGTTATAGCTCAATACTAAAGAAACTGCTCATCACTTTATTAGATCTTCCTCTCTCAAAGAAATAGACTGAAATAGATTAGTGTCCACGTTGTACAAATAGAGGGCTACATTTTACATAAGTTTGTAAGTCCTATTTGAGAATTATATCTGATGATTCAGGAGCTACTGGTATCTCATCTGCTATTCTCCTGCTAATTTACTTTGTTACTGGAAATTAAACCTTCTCTTTCAAAAAAGTCTCAACGAAATTGAGTGTAGACAGATTTGTAAATAGAAGTTGAATTTTTATGTTTGACATATATGTTGTTATAAAACTGGGGAATTCAAGTTTATTAAGTCTATTTGACCACTTGATATGATGCTTCTTAGTTCTCTATTCAAATTGTCCTTCACTTATTTTTTTCTTTGTTTTCCTTATCTCATGCTTGTTTTTCTTTTTCCCATACCTCAACCTAATACCACATTTGTCATGTTATGAAAGAGGGAAATGTGATTATCACTGATATTTTAAATGCATGTTTATCCTGTATATTTAGAGTCTGCAAAGCAGAACAAGGAGAGAAGAAGATGAAAAGGAGATAATAAATGCTTTTAAGATATTCAGAGGGGACGGGAACAGTGGCTCATACCTGTAATCCCAGCACTTTGGGAGGCCGAGACGGGCAGATCATGAGGTCAAGAGATTGAGACCATCCTGGCCAACATGGTGAAACCTCATCTCTACTAAAAATACAAAAATTAAGTGGGCATGCTGGTGCGCTGTGGTACGCGCCTATAGTCCCAGCTACTCAGGAAACTTAGGCAGGAGAATTGCTTGCACCCCACCCAGGAGGTGGAGGTTGCAGTGAGCCAAGATCGTACCACTGCACTCCAGCCTGGTGACAGAGCAAGACTTCACCTCCAAAAAAAAAAAAGAAAGAAGAAAGAAAGAAAAACAGAAATGGTACAAATCAGAATTTGCTGGGTGAGGTGGCTGGTGGTTTGCTGGGTGAGGTGGC